>NW_007253864.1:690015-701921 GCF_000164805.1 Carlito syrichta | reverse complement strand
GTGGGCTCAGGCAATCCACTCACCTCAGCCTCCCAAAGTGCTGGGATTACAGGCCGAGCCACCGAGCCTGGTTCATCTTTTTCTACATCTTCTTATCTATGTTGTAAATTCTTTTAGGGTAGACACTGTGTTGTATTTTTTTAGTGTATGTTCTGTGTAGTCTTTCAGTTAATTCTTTTTCATTTTTATTCTTATCCCTCACATTTAATGACTTGATTGGTTTCCCAAGCTATTTTTACATCATCTTTACATTAATCTTAATGTATCACTATCATAAAAATAGCCCATTCACATATGGGCTAATGCTTTTTCTCACACAACAATCCTGTGAGTTAAGCAAGTAAAAGTCTCTACAAATATCCTAAAGTTTGGAGATCTTTAACATATGATGATAATATTACCCTCTTATCAAGAGCTTTCAAATGAAGAGAGATTACTTCTACCCAGGCATTTAGAGCATTTCATACCTGACCCAAACCCTGTCTTGCTTTGTCCCAGTATGAGTCATATCCTTGTCAATCGGGAATACTCATCATTCCCTTCCCCCCAAATGCAGCATACTTTCTCTTTGCTTATTCTGTGCTGTCTTTCTAGCATTCCCTCCCTACCTTTAGTGTTGTCTCATCTGAAATGCCATTTACTCTGCTAAGTCTGAACTTATTCTTCTATCTTCTGTACTCCTCTAAAATCTTTGGTTCTATAACTTATACAACTATAAAATACTACCTTATACTATAAATTTGTTTGAAAATGTTTTTTCTGTTTCCTGAAGGGCAGGGTCATCTTATATAATCTTGTATCCTGGGCATATTTTCTTACATAGTAAAAGCACTAAAAACCATCATATGAAGAAATAGTGTACACTATAAAAAAGTATAGTTAGATAAATGATCAACTTGCATTTAAAATATATATTTACAAGGCAATAAAACTGTATTTACTCCTTTAAAGTGTTAGGTACCTAAAATATTTTAAATTTGTATTATAGTCTTTATATTCAGTATTACTAAATATTTATTTTTGTGACTAATGTGTGGGTTTTTTTGTTGTTTTTTTACCTGATTCAAAATAGATGGACAAGAAGAGAAGAAGCTGACTTTTATAGGGTTGTATCTACATTTGGAGTAGTTTTTGACCCTGACAGAGGGCAGTTTGATTGGACAAAATTTAGAGCTATGGCTAGGCTACATAAGAAAACTGATGATAGTTTGGAGAAATATTTGTATGCATTCATGTCCATGTGTCGACGGGTTTGTCGTCTTCCTTCCAAAGAAGGTATGTATAAAATTTATTTTATATCTTATTTTGGTCAAAGAAGCAAAATCACTAAAATTCAGAATTTCCAATTTCTCTCATATGTACAATTTTAATACTAATTCAACTTGTCAGCAATTTTTTGGACTTGTAAATAAACTATGTTTAAAGATCCTCTATTCCTTAAACCTTCTAGCAATATGAAATCAAATGAGAACAAAGGTACACGTTGAATTTTAAGAAAATAGCTAAGATTTACTGATCCTTACGATTAGAAGTGGTAAAAGAAAAAGGATTGCTTTTGTTAAACAGAACTAACCTATATTTTGAGTCCATCTCATAGGAATTGTGATAGAGGGATTATTTACTTGAATAATTTTACAAGGAATGAGGCCCCTCTCATAAGACATTTTCAAGAATTTTCTAGTAAAAAATCTCCTCCCAGGCCATCTTCAAAAAAGACAGCTAATCAGAGGCATTGATGCATCTCAGCTGAGGAACTGTTCTGGGATGAATTTCATTATCTCCAAAGCGCAAAAAAATAACTCATCCTGTTAGCAGTTCCTATCAATATTGCTTGTTATAAGCAGTTGTCTCCAATACTTCCTGTGTGTAATTTCTGACTGCTAAAGCCAGTGGCCTCCTGTTCCTATTTTATAGTAAAAAGATTTCTCAGCCAGTTGGTTCACACCTGTACTCCCAGCATTTCGCAAGACTGAGGCAAGAAGATTACTTGATCTCAGGAGTTCAAGATCAGCCTGGGCAACATAGCAAGACCTCATCTCTACCAAAAATAATAAAATTAGTTGGGCATGGTGGCAGTCGCCTGTAGTCCCAGCTGCTTAGGAGATAGAAGTGGGAAGATCATGTGAACCAGGAGGTCAAGGCTACAGTGTACCATGCTTATGCTATTGCACTGCAGTCTGAGTCCCCGACTCAAAAAAGATTTTTCTACTTGTTTTAATTTTATTTCCTAACAGATTTGTTGTCAGTTTACTGAATAGAATAATCAATCATTTGATTACCAGGTAATTTGGGGTATGTTTTGACCTACTTTAACGTCTATTGATACCATAAATGGGTTTAAAAAGACAGATAAAACAAAGTATTGTGTCTTTGGTTTATTATGATTGTGAGGCCCAGTTTTTGTTTTTTATTTTCTTAATTCCTATCAACTAGATAGTAATGTGAATCATAACTTTTTATTGTAATTTTATAGGAAAAGGGTTAATTACTAAAGGATCATGAAAAAGTAGGCTTCCTTGTTAGAAACTTGAGTGAGGAGATCCCTAAGGTCCCCACTGCCCACTGTTTTTGATGGCACCAAGGAGAAAGCCACAGGCAACCCAAAGCAAGCACTGAACTGGTTGGCTGAGTGTCCAATAGTCCCTCTGGAGGTGCATTAATGCAAAGGCAGCACAGCAGTAAAAAGAAGACTATAAATCTAGGTGTTAGAAAGCTACTCAGTAGACATAATATTGTTTGGTGATTACACATGAATTGAGTTTGATGAATCTTTTCTGACTAGAAATGTGCAATGTATATTTATTGTTGACACAGAATTAAAGGCTAAAGACCCATAGCCCATTGATTTTGGTGCATGCACTATTGCACTTCACATCTTCCAGCTGAATGAAGATGATCCCAATAGTGAAAATTTGGAAGAAGAGACAGAAAATATAATTGTGGCAAATCATTAGGTTCTGCCTACAACTGAATTCTACAGACTTTGGGACAGCCTACTCTATGCTATGGAAAACAAATCACACCTCCTTGTTGATGTAATGACAACATTACTGTTTTCAGACAAGAACATCAACAGCAACCTCATCACCTGGAACTGGGTGGTGGGTCCTGCAAGAACTGGAAAAACATCACTGTGTAAAGCATTAGCTGAGAAATTGACCGTTAGGCTTTCAAGCAGGTACTAGGATAGACACTTAATTTAAATAAATAGCCTCTTTTATGGGTGGTTTTCTGAAAGTGGCAAGCTGATACCTAAGATGTTCCAGAAGGTTCAACATATGATTGATGATAAAGATGCTCTGCTGTTTGTGCTAACTGGTAAGGTGGAGAGTCTCACAGCTGCCCATACGATATTTCTAGGGTAGGCACCAAGAAATCAGATGCCACTGGCATGGTCAGTGCTATCTGGACCCAAATTGATCAGATTAAAAGGTATTTCATGCAAATTAAAACCTTACTTAGATACCACCTAACTCCAGTCAGGATGACCAACATTAATAACTCAAAAAACAGCAGATGCTGGAGAGGTTGTGGGGATAAGGGAACTTCCACACTGTTGATGAGAATGTAAACTAGTACAGCCTCTGTGGAAAACATTGTGGTGATTTCTTTTTTTGTTGTTGTTTTTTTGAGTTGGAGTCCCACTCTGTCACCCAGACTGTAGTGCAGTGGCCGCTCCCAGCCACTGGGCTCTGGCGATCCTTCCGCCTCAGCCTTCCAAGTAGTTGGAACTACAGGCGTGTACTACCACGCCTGGCTAATTTTTTTTTATTTATTGTAGAGATGAGGTCTCACCAAGTTGCCCAGGCAGGTCTCGAACCCGCGCACTCAAGCAATCCTCTCACCTCAGCCTCCCAAAGTGCTGGGATTACAGGCTGAGCCACCGAGCCCGGCTGATGATTTCTAAAAGATCTGAAAATCGACATTCCATTCCAGCAGTCCCCCTTCTGGGAATATACCTGGAGGAGCTCAATCACTCCATGAAAAAGATATCTGCACATGCATGTTTATTGCAGAATTATTTATAATAGCAAAAACCACCAACCATACTGCCCATCGAAAGTGAACTGTATAAGGAAAATATGCTATATTTACATGATGGAATATTTCATAGTCATGAAGAAAAACAAAATCGTGAACTTTGCGGCAACCTGGATGGAATTAGAGTCTATAATATTCAGTGATTTATAATAGAAACAAAGATCTGAATACCACATGTACTCACTCATAAGTGGACCCTGAACATTTATCATAATACTATAAGAAAGGGATTAGCGGTAGTGAGACACTGCCAGGAGTGTGGGGGGCACATAACATCAATAAGGGTACCTAAATTTTACCTGTACGATAACCACGTATGTACCTAACCCTCAATTGTACCCCACATTTTTAAAAGAAGAAAAAAGACATTTTAGTATAGTGATTCCAAATACTTTGAACATCCCTGAGAAGACTGACATGGCTTTTGTGGACAGAGCAGACATCAGGCAGTACATCATATAGCCATATGCAGCAGCCATCTTCAGAATTTACCTTTCTTGAATGAAGTGTCAGATCATATACCCTCACTGGGAGCTGTTGACCCTTTGAGAGCTGGAGATGATTGAAACATTGTGTCAAGTGTTTTATTGAATACTGTATCAAAATTGTGCCTCCTTTTTTAATGAAATTTCAAAGAAGAACATGCACTGTATGGTCAAGCATCCACAGTCAACACAGAGGTTCCTCTAGGCTTTCTGGCAGTGGATAAGCAGTTTGAGAAGAGAAAGAAGCTTTAAATTTACATTTGGTCTAGGGCTTCTCCATCAAGTAGCTTTCTAATGGAGAACACACAACTAGTAGTGATGTCACTTAACTTACAACTACCACCACTCCAAACATCCCCTCTGTAAAACTTTGCTTAGATCTACAAGCCAGAAATCTATAAGACCCAGCTTTGTTAAAAGAAGTGTGTTATATTTACATTATTTCAAAATGCCTACAAGAAAACTAATAGCTTATCATTTTGACTGTTTTTAAATGATAATTCAGGCTGGACATGGTGGCTCATACCTGTAATCCCAGCACTTTAGAGGCTGAGGCGGGAGAATTGATTGAGGTGAGGTATTTGAGACCAGCCTAGGTAACATAGTAAGACCCAATCTCTACAGAAAAAAATTTCTGAAAAGTTAGCTGGGCATGGTGGCACACACCTGTAATCCTTGCTATTCAGGAAGGTGAGGCAGGAGGGTCACTTGAGTGTGGAAGTTCAAGCCTTCCATGAACTGTGAATGCACCACTGCACTCCAGGCTGAGCCACAGAGCAAGACACTATCTCTTTTTTTTTTTTTTCCAAAAAAAGATAATTCAAATTCTGTTTGTCTCTATGTAAAGGGCTGTAGAACTGCCTAAACATATTTATTCCCTATCCTGCCTCCAGTCAGTCAGATATGTAATACTAACAAGTTTTGTTTTTTAAAAAAGGAAGATTAATCCAGGAACAATGGCTTATACCTGTAATCCCAGCACTTTGAGAGGCCAAGGTGGGAAGATTGCTTGAGCCCAGGAGTTCAAGACCAGCCTGGGCAGCATAACAAAATCTCACTCATCTCCACAAAAAAAATTTTTTTTTAATTAACTGGGTGTGGTACCTACTCGGGATGCTGAGGTAGAACCCAGGAGGTACCTAAGAGATCAAGGCTACCCTGAGCTGTGATAATTGAGGTCATACTACTGTACTTCAGCCTGGGAGAGAGAGTGAGACTCTGACTCAAAAAAAAAAAAAAAGCTGAATATAAATGTAGGTATTACACAAACAAAAGAGAAACTGTATCATCCTAAGCATGTAATCATAACATTAAAAAACATACATAGCTGGGCTTGGTGGCTCAGCCTGTAATCCCGCGCCTTTGGGAGGCTGAGGTGAGTGGATTGCCTGAGCCCGCGGGTTCGAGATCCGCCTGGGCAGCGAGACCTCATCTCTACAATAAATAAAAAAAAAATTAGCCAGGCGTGGTAGCGTGCGCCTGTAATCCTGGCTACTCAGAAGGCTGAGACGGAAGGATTGCTGGAGCCCAGCAAGCGAGGCTGCGGTGACTGGGAGTGGCCACTGCACTCCAGTCTGGGCGACCGAGTGAAACTCCAAGTCAAAAAAAACAAAAACAAAAACAAACAAACAAACAAAAAAACATGCATGTCACTCAAGCAATAGAAGGCAGCAATGAATTTCTGGTGTCAGCCTGTTTTACTTAGTAAAAAAAAAATGTTTGGAGACTACTTAATAGATAAGGAAAGCCTATTTCAATGTTACAGAAATTGAGAAAAAATTCTAGGTAAAATGTTCTTCTATAATAATCACACGTGGTCCAATTTTTTAGAAAAATGCAGACCCTCAATGTTCAAGTGAAATGTATGTTGGACATCCCTCATAACCCATTGCAGGCACACATGCATTGCTTGAATACTTTTGCCCATTGTTTTGTGTTTTCCAATAGCATTATTTACATTTAAAATGAAGATTCATATTAATAGAATGAAAAATAAGTGGGTCAATAATTGGTGTATTGCAAAATATACATGTTTTGCTTTTATCTCATACTAAAATTTTGATGCTTCTTGGCCTTTTGGTTAAAGTCAAGTGTAAAATAAATTTCACTTTTAGTGCTTTGTTTTTAAAAAGAAAAAGGGAGAGAGGTGAGATTTTACTTAAATCAGAGTTTCCCAAACTTACTCAATACACAGTGCCCTTTATGTCTCAGCAATTTCACAGCCTTAGGGCTAAAAAAAAATACAGTTCTGCTTATTGAAGAATTATGTCCAACAACTTAAGTGTTTATTTCATAACAATCTAGTAACTATTTGAAAACATATTACATACATTGAAAGAAAAATAATGCTTGCATTTTTTTCTTAAGTAACCACAATTACTTGTGACATGTGTACACCTATTGGGCACTGTTCAACTTTTCAAGTCTCAGAAGCAGACTGGTACCTCCCACCTTGTTTTCTGTTCCATACTGAATTTTGCATCGTCCTTTTTTTTTTTTTTTTTTTCCTGCCACATATGATCTGTAGGAAGATTTTTCCATGGTCCTTGATTTTTTTTTTTTTTTTTTCCTACTTTTTTGTTTTGGGCTATGTATAGATTTACAGAAAAGTTCCAGAGAATGTACAGGGAATTACCATATACTCTCACCCTACCTCTCAATATTATAATTTTACATGACTAATTATAGTGTAGTTATCGAAACAAGATATTAATGTTGTTAAAATGCCATTAACTAAATACCCATTTTAATTCTACCAGTTTTTCTACTAATGTTCTTTTTTGTTTCACGATCCTTCATTGTATTTGGCTATTCTTTTCTCCTTAGCCTCCTGCAGTCTGTAACAAGTTCTCAGTCATTCCTTGTTTTTCATGACCTTGATTCTTTTGAAAAATATTAATCAGTTATTTTGCCATACGTCCTCTATTTGAGTTTGCTTTGTGTTTCACATGACTGAATTGAGGTCATATATTTGTGGCAAGAGTACTACAGAAATGATGTTGTATCCTCAGAATATAATATTATGGGGTTAGTAATATCCGTATGTCTTATTACTTTTGATTTTGATTTTATTCACGTGGTTAAGGTGCTTTATGCTGCATTTCTCCACTATAAAATTACTATCTAGCTGGGCTCGGTGGCTCAGCCTGTAATCCCGCACCTTTGGGAGGCTGAGGTGAGTGAATTGCCTGAGCCCGCGGGTTCGAGACCCGCCTGGACAGCAAGACCTCATCTCTACAATAAATAAAAAAAATCAGCCGGGCGTGGTAATGCATGCCTGTAATTCCAGCAACTTGGAAGGCTGAGGTGGAAGGATCGCCAGAGCCCAGCAGGTCGAGGCTGCGGTGGCCGGGAGCGGCCACTGCACTCCAGTCTGGGTGACAGAGTGAGACTCCAACTCAAAAAAAAAAAAATTACTATCTATCCCGCTAATTAAATATCCTTAGGAACTTCACAAATTCTATTTCCTCTCTAACTTTCTCCCAGTGATTTTAGTATCTATCACATACTAAATCTTGTCTACAACAGTTTTTTCTGTTCAATTCTACAAGGAAGGACAGTTTATTTTCTGTCACCTATTTATTCAATTATTCATGTTAGTATGAATTCACGAATATCTATTTTTATTCTATAGGTAACAATCCAATACTATCATTATTTGTTGACCAAAGTGTTCCAAATGTGGCCATTAGGCACACTTCTCAGGTTGGTCCCTACATTATTTCAACAAGCCTATATCTTTTTGAGTCCTTCCCAAGCATCAGTAACCCACTTTTGCAAAGATACAGCCTCATCAAAAGGAATATAACATGATCTAACATTGAAACTGAACTACCTCAAGCTAGTAGTTTCTGCAGTGTTTGATAAATATGTCTGTATTTCACTTGAAATTCAAAAAACCCTTTGGTGCCTCTGTGAGTTCCCTGTAATTATGCCTTTGTTACCTTGTGCAGTTTGAGATATACTAACTTATATTTGTTTATAGGATTTCATTTTACAGTCCTAATTTATATTTATAAGTGAGTTTGAGCAAGTGCTTTTCTATTTGATTCAGGCAGGTGTTAGAGTCTGGCACGGTGGCGCACACCTATGATCCTATCTCTTTAGGTGGCTGAGGCGAGAATTGCTTGAGGCAAGAGGTTTGAGACTAGCTTGGGCAGCATAGCAGGACCCTGTCTCTACAAAACAATTTAAAAATTAGCCAGGCATGGTGGCAAGCACCTACTGTAACAGCTACTTGGGATGCTAAAGCAGGAGAATTGCTTGATCCCACAAGTTTGAGGTTGCAGTGAGCTAGGATTGTACCACTGTACTCCAACCTGGGCAACAGAATGAGACTCTGTCTCAAAGAAAAAAAAAGACTGGTCTTAGTAAAGGCATAGCTCACAGGACGTTTCTTAAAATTTCTAGTTATATTAGTGTACTTCCAAAATAGTTGTGTTTAATATTAAGTTTCAGTGTTTTATGTTACATGATTTTTGTATTTTATTTTATTTTAGTCAGTCTTCCTCTGTCACCCAGGCTGCAGTGCAGTGGCATGCTCATGGACACCGCAGCCTTAACCATTTGGGCTCAGGTGAACCTTCCATCTCAGCCTTCCAAGTAGCTGGAACCATAGGCGTGTGCCACCACGCCTAGGTAATTATTAATTGTAGAGACGAGGTCTTGTCGTGTTGCTCAAGCTGGTCTCAAATCCCTGAGCTCAGGCAGTCCTCTAGCTTCTGCCTCCCCAAATGCTGGGATTACAAGCACCCAGCTTGTTACATGATTTTTAGTACTTGTTTTTAAAATGTGAATTTTTCAGGGCCAGGTGCAGTGGCTCACACCTGTAATCCCAGCACTTTGGGTGGCCAAGGCAGGAATATTCCTTGAGCTCAGGAGTTCAAGACCAGCCTGAGAAAGAAAGACCTCGTCTCTACAAAAAAATAAATAAATAAAATTGGCTGGGTGTGACACTGCGTGCCTACAGTCCCAGCTACTTGGAAGACTGAAGTGGGAGGATTGCCTGTGCCCAGGAGGTTTATTCAGCCATGGTCATGCCACTGCATTCCAGCCTGGGCAATAGAGTAAAAATCCAACTCAAAAAATAAAAAGAAGTAATTTCTTCTCATTAAAAAGAAATTCTGATAATTATGCAATGATATTGTGTGATGGCACATTTTACAAGTTGTATTGTTTTAAAAATATAATGATTTATTTATAAAAGAAGTATTTTTGAGATTAATATTTTTGTTCTTGTTTCGATGTAGAATTGGTGGATCCAAATATTTTCATCCAACCTATCACAGAAGAACGTGCTTCTAGAACTTTGTATCGCATTGAACTTCTAAGGAAAGTTCGGGAACAGGCTCTTCGACATCCACAATTGTTCGAACGCTTAAAGCTTTGCCATCCAAATCCAGATTTACCAGTTTGGTGGGAATGTGGCCCTCATGATAGGGATTTGCTTATTGGCGCTGCCAAACATGGGGTGAGCCGAACGGACTATCACATTCTTCGTGATCCTGAACTCTCATTTATGGCAGCTCAAAGGAACTACAGTCAAAGTAAGATGGCTCATTCGAAGACTTCTACCCCACTTTTACAGCAATATCAAGTAGCACTTTCTGCCTCTCCTATTACCTCTCTACCTAGGCTCCTAGATGCTAAAGGTATTATTCTAGAGGATATGAAAGTTAAAAATGAAAACCTTAAAGAGGAGCCTCAGTCTTCTGAAGAAGAATCTATGTCTTCTGTGGAAACCAGGACACTAATAAAGTCTGAGCCTGTAAGTCCAAAGAATGGTGTTTTACCACAGGCTACTGGAGACCAGAAATCTGGTGGAAAAGGTGAAACAGACAGACGCATGGTTGCAGCCAGAACAGAACCCCTAACTCCAAACTCAGCTTCTAAGAAACAGAGAGTCCACAAAAGAGGATCAGAATCTAGTTCTGATTCTGACTCAGATTCTGAGAGATCATCCTGTTCTTCCAGATCATCTTCTTCATCATCATCCTCTTCTTCTTGTTCCCACTCTCGATCGGGCTCTAGTTCTTCTTCATCCTCATCTTGTTCTTCAGCATCTTCTTCTTCATCTTCCTCTTCCTCTTCCTCCTCCTCATCCTCTTCATCTTCATCAGAAGAAAGTGACAGTGAAGAAGAGGAAGTCCAAAAGCGAGGTATATGCATAAAGTAATTTTGCTATTTGTAAGACTTTTCAAGTGAAAATTGAAAGAACTTGATTAAGATAACTTAAGTACGTTTAAAATTGTTAGCTTAAGTTTTATGTGTACAAATTTTCTTAGGAAAGCACTATTGAGAAGGAAACTAGAATTACTGGTTCAAACTCCGTATTCAAGGTATTACAAATTGGATAAACAGTTGATTTAGAAATTTTATACAGTTACTGTTTTTGAATGTGATTGCCTTAAATTGACTATCTTTCCCGGGAATAAGTTGATTAGTGAACAAATAAAATATATTACTATATAGCAGTCACCAAGCATCTTAGATTTAACAGACCAACAAGAGTATAGGCCATTTGTTAGCAATGACATATGCTTATCAACAGAGTAGTATTTCACGGTCACCTTCTGCAGGGATCCTTGCCATAGTCCAACAATTCAAGTGCAAAAAATTAGTCTACATCAAGCATATGCAGGAGCCAGAATCTCTTGTAACAATTCTACAGACATAACTTTCAGGGTTGCCAAAGGAACATGCCCAATTCTAAGAGTCACCTCATTTAGAGAATTATGGTACCCCCATAAATATGGTATCCCATTTAAACAGATGCCATCAGGTATTTATAGGGCTCTTGGGCCACATGAAGTCTATCAATCAGGAGTCATTTTTTAAACAGTGGGTACCAAAGCCAAGTGCAGTGGCGACAACCTGTAATTCCAGCCACTCAGAAGTCTGAGGCAGGCGGATCACTTGAGCCTAGGAGTTTGAGTTCAGTCTATGCAATATAGCAATACCCCGTCTCTGAAAATATGAATAATAACAGAGACTTTATTGTGTATAAGTGAATTTTTCCCCTTTTTGACATTAGTTTTTACTTTTATTTTCAGATTTTTCTAAGTAATTCTATAAGATATTTATATTAGATATAAAATTGTTTTATGCATTCTCTTAAATGGTCATAATTATTCTTAGCAGAAGGTACTCCTCACATGAAAGCCTATGATGAAGAAAGTGTTGCATCACTGAGCACTACCCAGGATGAAACTCAGGATAGTTTTCAAATGAACAATGGAACACCAGACCCTGCTTACATCTTGCAAGGTGGATACATGCTGGCAGCCTCATATTGGCCAAAGGTAAGGGATACTTTCTTGTTGGAATAGGTCATTTTTACCATTTTTCTTTTTTTTTTTTTTTTTTTTTGGTTGGGGTCTC
>NW_007253864.1:674317-689704 GCF_000164805.1 Carlito syrichta | reverse complement strand
GAGCAGCCACTGCACTCCAGTCTGGGTGACAGAATGAGACGCCAACTCAAAAAAAAAAAAAGTATAAATTATTACTATTACTTAAATTACTTCTGTTTAAAAGTGTAGCTTCTCCACATAACATTAGAATGTTTAAAACGAAAGATAGCCGGGCTCAGTGGCTCAGCCTGTAATCCCGCGCCTTTGGGAGGCTGAGGTGAATGGATTGCCTGAGCCCGTGGGTTCGAGACCCGCCTGGGCAGCGAGACCTCATCTCTACAGTAAATCAAAAAATCAGCCGGGCGTGGTAGCGCATGCCTGTAATTCCGGCTACTGGGAAGGCTGAGGCGGAAGGATCACCGGAGCCCAGCAGGTCGCGGCTGCGGTGGCTGGGAGCGGCCACTGCACTCCAGTCTGGGCGACAGAGTGAGACTCCAACTGAAAAAAAAAAAAAGATAATTAATCCTTACATTCAAGGTAATACTTGAGTGCTTCTTTATAAAATAGGTACTTTTTGCTGAATACCCTTGAAGAAATTTACTGTAGCTAATTATGACCTTGAAAAAAAATTCATGTAATCACATGTACATTCAGTGGCAGAAGAAGGTAAGATTGGATTAATACAATTCTTCTATTATGTGTCTAGACTATAGGAATAAGTTGGGAAATGGGGGAATGGATGATTCTCTACTCATGTATGTGTATTCTGAGATGTTTGAACTTTTTACTGGGAACCTGTATTACTTTTGAAATTATAAAAACAAAGGAACAGAAGCTTATTTCCTTTTATTTTTAGTTGGGGATCTCACTTTGTCACCCAGGCTGAAGTGCAATGGCATGATCAAGCTTTCAATGCAGTATGACAGTTTCTAACTGCTTTGGTTCTCCTACATAATATTTAAATAGTATGTTGACCTGGGCCCAGGTCATTCTTCCTCCTCATCCTCCCAAGTAGCTGGGACTACAAGCATGGGCCACTGTGCCTGTCTATTTTTTTTTTTTTTTTTTTTGTAGAGACAGGGTCTCGCTATGTTGCCTAGGCTGGTCTCGAATGCCTGGGCTCAAGTGATTCTCCCGCCTCAGTCTTTCATAGTGCCGGGATTACAGGTGTGAGCCACTGTGCCCAGCCTGGAAAGCTATCTTGGTGATATATTTTTGAACTTCACCAAAGGGAATTTGTACTTGAATAACTTGTTACAGTATTGTAATAAGTATGTGAGAGTATGTGTGCATACCTCATAAATATGTGTTGTACCAAGGTTAAATTCATCAAGGCTCTTGGACTGCTTGATCTCCAAAGTCTGGCCTAATTATTAAAATTACACTTTGATGTTACATGGTTTTCTAGGATCGTGTGATGATCAATCGGTTGGACAGTATTTGTCAAACAGTTCTGAAAGGGAAGTGGCCTTCAGCTAGAAGAAATTATGATGCTAACACAGTGGCTTCTTTCTATACTACAAAACTGCTGGATAGCCCTGGAGCAGCTACAGACTACAGTGAGCCCTGTGTACCCACTCCCCCAGGTGCCGGTGTTAAAGAAGAACATGATCAGTCAACACAGATGTCAAAGGTGAAGAAGCATGTACGAGAAAAGGAGTTTACAGTGAAAATCAAAGACGTATGTGTATTTTTATTGCCCTAGGGCCTGATTGCGATTGCGATATGCAGCATGCTTTTCCTGCAAATGGCCGCCTGCTCTTACTCTTCCTTCCTTCACATACTTGTTTCCTGGTATTCGAATTTTTTTCTTTCTGATATCCAGGTTATTAAACTTGAATATTCTACTAGAGGGATCGTCATTAAGTATGTTTCTCTCCCTATGCTTCTGAAAATAGTTCTTCTGATCAAGATGCTTTCTTAAGCAGTGTGACAATTTCTGTTTTAATTCTTTTATATAATATTTAAATGGTGTGTTAGTGTAATTTTCTGATTTAAACATTTAGCATGGCTTGTTATTAGTAATGTTTCATTTTTAATATTTTTGAAGTTTAATTGATTACTTAGTGTCTAAAGCATGGGTAATGCCCTCCAAAATGTTACATGAGTAATGTACATAGAGCTGTATTGTCTAAAGCTGAAAATGTTACAATGTATTAGTCATATGAAAAACTTTGTTTTGCTCAGAAAAGTATGTAGAGTACCTGTATTTTTTAAATTTATGATAGAAAATATAGTATTCATTATAGAAATTGATTAAAATGTTTTAGTCATTAATTCATGAAAGAAAACTTCATTAATATTTTGGGGGTTTTACTTCATTTTTTTCTCAGAATTTTCTCTTAAAATCCTGCAATAAGGATTTTTTAAACAGTTTCTGTCTTGATAATGGTATTTGTTTAACAGGAAGGTGGCTTGAAGTTGACATTTCAGAAGCAAGGGCTTGCTCAGAAAAGACCATTTGATAGTGAAGATGGTGCTCTGGGGCAGCAGCAATACCTCACTCGACTTCGGGAGCTTCAGAGTGCTTCAGAGACCAGCCTTGTGAATTTTCCAAAATCTATACCAGTGTCAGGTGACTATGCAAATAATTGTCTTAATATGAAATATTCTCTGTCATTTTCATGTCCTCTTTTGTATATTCTTGTAATAAAAATTAATTTTCCTTTAATGTTGGGACCTGTTTTTAGTCTGTAAAAATAAATATAATTTCAAATTTAGTATTTATTGGAACTTTAATATGATACTCTAAAGCCCAGAGGGCATTTTAATTTTGGGTGCTTGCTTGAATAGTTGGGTGGAAGCATCATTTTGTCAAGTTTCTTTATACAGATAAAAGTTCAAACAGCATTTCATTATGAAAGTACATTCTGAATTTTAAAACAAAAACTTAAAGCACAAATTAATTATAATTGGTAAAAGTTTAAATGAAGTTTTAGAGAGACTCTAAAGTCTTTAAAGACTTTAAAATAAAGGCATTTGCAGGATACAGGAATTACCTATGACTAATTCCTAAGAGACCATCTTTTATCTACATGGAATACTTGCAGGAGTGAGGTTCTTACTACCTTAAATAGTCCTTTTTATTGTTGGCTAGCTTTAATTGTCAGAAAATTATTTCTTATTTGGAAGTATATTCTGCCTGCTTTAGGTTCTTCTCAGTGATTGGAGTTCTGTCTTTAAAGGCGACACCAAATTAACCTAATCCTATGTCTATACAACAAATCTTAAAATTTTAAAAAACATTTATCAACTTTCCCTTTTGGACTGTCTCTATTTCTTCTATCCTTTTGATAATTTATATCAACAAATATTTATTAATTACCTAATCAGTGGCATGTGCTATGGGCTCTGGAGGCATTGAGAAATAAATCAGACATTGTTTTTGTTTTTTCTTTGTCGCTTGAATTTGTGTCTCTCCTAAAGTGAAATGTTAAGAATTGTAGAATAATACTCAAGATCATTTGAGTCTTAATGTGTAGACCACAACATACTACCAAAAATGCTAGTTGTCAATTAAAGTTGATGAGTGACTTGAATTTCCTTTATGTCTTCCTTGTACATAGAACTAAGGATTCTGTTTCAGTGTTCTACTAAGTCTGGTTGCTATGCAATACTTGGAAAAATTTCAAAATTCCTACTTCATGTGCAGTATGTGGAATTCCTACAATTTAGAAAAATAGTGCTGTATTATAAGTGTTGTCTTAAATTGATCACTGTTTCCAAATACTGCTATTACCACTTTTTAATTATTAGTTTTATGCTTCATCAGCATCAATTTGGTCTCTTCTGACTTCATTAACCATTAATGTAATTTTCCAATTACTAGACTCTCAGACAAGTATGAATTGCAGTTCAAAATGAATCAGGCATACTTGTATTACTGCAGTACACATCCCCCAAATTATGCTTTATGTTTTACAATTTTGTAATTAAAGAGCTTTTTTTTCACTAGAAAATGGAAACAGATGGGGAAGATAAGCTATGGGCTCTTTTATTTCCAACCTAAGTAAGGCTTAATAATACATCTACACTTGCCGTTAAAACTCCACTATAGGCCGGGCTCCGTGGCTCAGCCTGTAATCCCAGCACTTTGGGAGGCCGAGGTGAGTGGATTGCCTGAGCCCGTGGATTCGAGACCCACCTGGGCAACCTGGCGAGACCTCGTCTCTACAATAAATTAAAAACTAGCTGGGCATGGTAGCGCACGCCTGTAGTTCCAGCTACGTGGAAGACTGAGGTGGAAGGATCACCAGAGCCCAGTAGGCCGAGACTGCAGTGGCTGGGAGTGTGCCACTGCACTCCAGTCTGGGCAACAGAGTGAGGCTCCAAATCAAAAATAAAAATAAAAAATAAATTAAAAAACTCCACTATAAAGTGAAATTTATACTTCTATTATCTGAAATATTTCTTCTATTTCTGTTTCTTCTATAATCTGAAGTATTGCTGTTGTAGCTGAATTTTTCAGCCCTTGCCTGTAAATCATTCTCTGGTAAATAGTACGATTTTTAATAATAGCAATAGTAATTATATCACAAATTCTGCAACTATACAAAAAATTTTAAATCTCAAATTTTCATGCTAGGTAGAATTATTATCTATGCATTTTATCTCATTCATCTTAATAATTGCAAATGTAGATTCTGGATCCATCTTCCTACATGACTTTTAGGATATCTATTAACATTTTTTAGCCTTACTTTTCTTGTTTCTGAAATGAGGGGTGTGTAGTAGGAGAGAAGTGACACTGTTGGTTGGATTATATAAAACAACATGTATAAAGTGGCTAGTAAAGAGCTTGAGAAACAGTTAAATGCTAAGCAGATGTTAAAATTAGGCACTCAGGTTTTAGAATTAGATGTTTAGAAGATGCTATTGAAATTCTTCATTTTCCCCTTTATCTAAATTAAAAATGGGGGGGGAAGAAAATCTTTCATTTTTCAAAGTCTGTGCCTTTTTTGTTTTCATGTAATTACCTCCTAGATTTTATCTGAAAGCCTTGAGTAAAGATAGCAAGTGTAATTTTAATTAATGAAGGACAGTAAAATAGCATAGATGATAACAAGACAAAACTAGCCAGGCATGGTGGCTCATGCCTGTAATCCCAGCCCTTTGGGAGGCCAAGGTAAGCAGATTGCCTGAGCCCTGGAGTTCAAGACCAGCCTAGGCAACATGGTGAGACTTTGTCTCTATAATAAATTTTAAAAATTAGCCAAGTTCAGTGGTATGTGTCTATAGTGCCAGCTACTCAGGAGGTTGGGGCAGAAGGATCGCCTGGGTTTAGCAGGTCAAGCAGCTGTGTTGGTGCTACTGCACTGTCCACCTAGGCAACAGAGTGAACCCTGATTCAAAAATAAGTAAATAAAAATTTAAAAAAAAACACAAAACCAAAGAGCTCATTCCAGACACTACTCGTAATAATAGCTAAAGAATGGCAGAGGCCAAACAAAACAAGGTTGAATTCTGTCATTTACTAGCTATTGTGACTTTGACCAAGTAATTTAATGTTTCTGAACTTGTATATAAAATGAGCTTATTAATGCCTCTATGCTTTTGTTCTGTTTTCGATTATTTAAGATAGTATTTGTAAAACTTAGTGTTTGGCACTTAACGGGCATTCAATGGAAAGATGCTATTTTTAATACTATAGTTACATCCAAGATAAAGAGAACACAGACTTTAAAGTTAAACTTTTCATTTTGGATTCTAGTTTAAAACGAATTGGTATTATTTATTAAAATCACCCTCAGAAATAAGCCAAAGTATTATATAATTAAAACAAATAATTGGTAAACGTCAACACTTTATTCAGCAATATACAGGTCTTGCTCAATAAATTCATCTTGAACGATTAAAAATGCATTTTTCTGGCCAGGCACAGTGGCTCAACCTAGTATTCCCAGCGCTTTGGGAGGCCGAGACGAGATGATTGCCTGAGCCCAGGGGTTCAAGGCTAGCCTGGGCAACTTGGTGAGACCTTGTCTCTACAATAAATTAAAAAAATTAGCCAGGTGTGGTAGCAGGCGCCTATAGTTCTGGCTACTTGGAAGGCTGAGGCTGAAGGATCGCCTGAGCCAGGGGTCGACATCAGGGTAGCCGTGAGCAGCTACTGCACTCCAACCTGGGTGACAGAGTGAGACTGACTCAAAAAAAAAAGGTCAAAAAGGCTTCTCTTTGAATGCAACCAGTAATAGGGAAAACAACTAAAGATGATTCAGCCAAGAGCACTCACTACAAGCATGAAAAGTGTTTTAAATAACATCACACCTTTAAATTATCTTTTAATAAGAGAATTCAAGATTATGTACTCTTTGAGGATTGGAATAGTATCTTATTCATCTTTGAACCATTATATTGCCTAGAACATAGCTACTTAATAAATATCTATTCATTAGAAAAAAATGAATGCATATAACTTTCATTCATACCTCTTACAAATATTTTTTAGTGTCTACTAAGAGGAGAAATGTCACTTTAATTTGGCAACTAAAAAGTTATTGGTAGCCTCAAAGAAAATACTTTAAGTAAGTTGGGGTAGAAATGGACCAGGGGAGATTGAGGAATGAGTTGCTCATGAAAAAAAGAAAACACAATACAGACCTTTCAAATGTTTTGGGGCTATGAAAAAGGTCTTAAGAGTTATTTTTTGTTTGAATTAGACTATATTTTTAAGTTTAGAAGAATCTAATTTAGAAAAAGATATTTTGGCACAAAAAAGCAGATATAAACAATAAAAACAAGCTTTTAGCAAATACAGGAATTAATGGGTTCAAACAAAGGGGAAGAGTTTGTCTTGAACTGGAAAATGGCATGCTCCTTCCTTTAAAAGAGGAAGGAAAAGAAGGCATGTGACTATCAGGAAAAAATTGAAGAAAAGTTGAAAGAGGCCTAAAGCTCTTCAAGTTTTTAAATGAGAGATAAAATGGGGTCATATTTTTAGTCTAAGAATTTCTTGATTAAGGATTAGAAAATAAGTAACACTTTCATATATTTAAGAAAGTGATTACTTTCAGTTTAAAAACTAGATTTTTAGTCACTATTTTATTTTGCATTTTTAATTTGATTAGGTACTTCCATTCAATCAACCCTGGGTGCCAATGGTGTGATACTAGATAACCAGCCTATGGTCAAAAAAAGGCGAGGAAGAAGGAAGAACGTGGAAGGTGTTGACATCCTCTTTTTTAACAAAAATAAACCACCCAATCATGTAAGTAAAGCAATACTTTAAAACTACTGATCCTTGAGTCCAAAATTCAATCCTAGTAAGTATGCATAATGTTGCTTTGTGAATATCTTATAGAATAATAATAAGGAAATTAGAAGTACAATGTGTGATTTTAGATTGTATTTCAGTAGACTCCAACACTGGCCAAGATTCATTAAAATTTTAGAATTAAAAGATAAAGCATAATTTTAAGCAAAAACTTAATTTTTTCTGTTCAAAAATAATTGCTTTGTTGAACCAAAATTAGAGTGATAAAGCTTAGAAATAAAAATTTCACTTGGTGTTTTTCTACAGGTTACTTTAGGTGTAACCACCTCACCAATTTCCACGGGGATAAATCCAGCACTGTCCTTTACTCAACCTCAAGGAATTCCTGATACAGAAAGCCCAGTTCCAGTTATTAATCTTAAAGATGGGACAAGACTTGCAGGAGATGACGCACCGAAGAGAAAGGATTTGGAAAAATGGCTTAAGGATCACCCAGGTTATGTGGAAGATTTAGGAGCTTTTATTCCTGTAGGTGATACCTTAAAAAGCTTGGTATATTTTATTTCTGGGATTCATCAAACTTGTCATTATGAATCATAAATTCTCATTCACTTACACTAAATATGTGTTTTGCCTAAAAATTAGGAAAATTAGAAAAAGTAATTGCCATCTTTCCCATGATGCAATACAGTGTTATTTTTCATTTTTTCATTTTGCATTCAACAGGTATTTAATAATAAAAATCACTTCTAAGAGAGAGTACTATGTTAGACATAGAACTTCCAATCTTTTCTATAAATCTTCAATGCTTTCTTTCAAGGAGTTTATTGTAAAATAATGATCATAGTAAATATTTATTAAAACTTAACTACATGCCTTGCCATTATATTTACATACTTTTACATTTAACATGCATTATCTCATTTAACAGTAACTTTCTCAGGACAGCACTGTTGCAACTGTTTCATAAATAAATTAAAGTACTGAAGTTTTAAGTAAATAGTCCAAGTCCACATCGCAAATGAAGTCTTAAATCCAGGGTCCAAATTACTACTCTTAAGGTCTTTTCAAGCTGTAAGAATACAGCTTTTTTCTTTTCTTTTTCTTTTTCTTTTTTTTTTTTTTTTTTTTGAGTTGGAGTCTCACTCTGTTGCCCAGGATGGAGTTCAGTGGCACACTTATGGACACCCCAGCATCAACCTGCTGGGCTGCAGCGATTCTTCCGCCACAGTCTTCCAAATAGCCAGAACTATAGGCATTGTGCTGCCATGCCCAGCTAATTTTTTATTTATTGTAGAGATGAGGTCTTGCCAAGTTGCCCAGGCTGGACTCTAACCCATAGGCTCAGGCAGTCCACTTACTGCGGCCTCCCAAAGTGCTGTGATTACAAGTTGAGCTACCGAGCCTGGCCCAAAATACAGCCTCTTATTTTTCCAGATACACAATGAGTTTATGTTCAGTCAAACATGAAGATCAGCCCTAGTGTGGTGGCTCACACCTATGATCCCAGTACTTTGGGAGGCTGAGGTGGGAGGATTGCTTGAGGCTAGGAATTCAAGAGCAGCCTGGGCAACATGGCAAGACCCTGTCTCTATAAAAAATAAAAAAATTAACCAAGTGTGGTAGCTCACACCTGTAGTCCCTGCTACTCAGGAGGCTGAAGCAGAAGGATTGCCTGAGTCCAGGAGGTCAAGGCTGCTGTCAGCCTTGATCATACCACTGAACTCCAGCCTGGGCAACAGATTGAGACCTTGACTCAAACCAAAAAAAAGATGAGAATCATTATTTTTCATTTGCGTTCTCTTTATCCTGTGAAATATTATCTACTCACTGTCTTATGGGCATATGGCTTTCTCACTCATAGAAATATATTATTTGATTTCCCAGTACTATATTGTCGACACTGACATACCAAATTTTGTGTCAGTATCACTTAATATCTCTGTATATGTTATAAGGTGAAAGAGTAAAGATATATCCTCTATATAATGAAGTTAGCAGACCTGTTCTGTTTCCATTATGAAGATTAAATAGATAACCTAAGTGAAGCTGTTTGCTACCCTGTGGGCTTTTCTTTTCTCTTTTCTTTTTTTTTTGAGTACAGGGGCATGATCATAGCTCACTGCAGCCTCAGCCTCCTGAGTTCAGGTGATCCTTTTGCCTCAGCTTCCTGAGTAGCTGAGACTACAGGCAGCACCACCACACCCAACTAGTTTTGTTCTATTTTGTTTTGTAGAGACTAGGTCTCACTATATTGTCTAGGCTAGTCTCTAACTCCTGGCCTCAAGCAATCCTCCTACCTTGGCATTCCAAAGTGCTGGAATTACAGGCATGAACCACTGTGCCCAGCCCTATGGGCTTCTTAAGGATTACATCCTAGTTACCTTCATATCCCCAGGAATAAGCACATTTTTTTTGTGTCGAAGTCTCACTCTGTCACCCAGGTTGGAGTGCAGTGACCCGCTCATGGCCACCACAACCTCGACCTGCTAGACTCGGGCAGTCCTTTCTCCTCAGCCTTCCAAGTAGCTGGAACTACAGGCATGTGCCACCATGCCCACATAATTTTTTGATGCATTGCAGAGATAAGGTCTCACCAAATTGCCCAGGCTGGTCTTGACCCATAGGCTCAGGCCGTCCTCTCACCTCAGTCTCCCAAAGTGCTGGGATTAAAGGTGTGAACCACTGTGCCTGGCCCAGCACATAAGTTTTGATACATAGAGTGATATCTAAGTCTGTAAAAATATTTATTGAAAACTGAAAATCTTTTGAAAACTAAAAAGTGCTATATAAAGGTAAAGTGATTATTATTTTATTAACAGAGAAAAGATTATTGCCTTGTTATTATGTTTTTCATGAAAAGGAATCACAAAAGTTCCAGTCCCTAAAATAGTCTTTGTGTCTGTACTATATACCTATTTAAATCTAGTATTTTATATTGCTTCTGTTGTCACCAGGAGACAACCTGGTAGTCTGAAACAGAGAGTCTTGGTGTTGGCTTTTAGATGTCCTTCATAGTCCTAGTTTACTCAAGGATGCCACAAATTCTCAAGCTTTTGTTTAATTCCTTATTGATTGAAAAATAAATAAATGCCAAATAATGCTGTTATAATTATGAGGGGGAGATTTTTCACTAAATATAGTGGGCAATCACAGAATGAATACTCCACTTCTAAAAATAATGAGAATTATGAGTTTTACCGTATAATTTCTTTTTTTTTTTTTGAGTTGGAGTCTCACTCTGTCACCCAGACTGGAGTGCAGTGGCCACTCCTGGCCACCGCAGCCTCGACCTGCTGGGCTCTGGCGATTCTTCCACCTCAGCCTTTCAAGTAGCTGGAACTACAGGCGCGCACCACCACGCCTGGCTATTTTTAAAAAATTTATTGTAGAGACAAGCTCTCGCCAAGTTGCCCTGGCGGATCTCAAACCTGCGGGCTCAGGCAATCTACTCACCTCAGCCTCCCAAAACACTGAGATTACAGGCTGAGCCACCGAGCCTGGCCATGATTTCTTAACATATTAGAAAATAACATCCATTTATTCGTACAACAAATTTTTATTGAGTAATCATTTGTGCTAATTACTATTTTAAGGGATTGAGGCCATAACAAGAAACAGTATAACAGTTCTTGCCCTCTTGTTACCTATATTCAGCTCTAATGGATTCTCATACTTTTTTCTTATCACTACAAAAGAGTCTTTATTAACTTTTAAAATTTGTATATCCATTCATCATTTTCACTGCAAATAAGCCTTGTATGAAAATGTTTTGTATAACTTTATTAAGAAGAGTTTTAAAACAGCCAGGCATGATAACTCCTACCTGTCATCCCAGCATTTTCGGTGGTGGAGGTGAGAAGATTGCCTGAGCCCAGGAGCTGGAAACCAGCCTGGGCAACTTGGCGAGACCTTATCACTACAATAAATCAAAAAATTAGCTGGGCATGGTGGTGCATGCCTGCGGTTCCAGCTACTTGGAAGGCTGAGGCAGAAGGATCGCCTTAGCCGTGTGCATGCCACTATACTCCAACCTAGACAACAGAGTGAGACTCCGACTCAAAACAAAAAAAAAAAGATTTTAAAAACATATTTTTAAAGGGCAGCATTTGCTTTATTAAAGGATGTAAGATATAATTGGTCTGCTTTCCCTTAAGGATACTTTGTATTAATGATTTCTTGTATTAATGATTTCTTGTATCTCAAACTCTTTTGTAGTATCTCTATAGCTAAATAACTATAGCATGGTGTAGAATATACTATAATAGAGGTATGTATAGTGTCATGGCGACAGATGTAAGAATAATTAACTCTGTCTAAGTAAAGTTTCTGGGGAAAGAGAAAGAAAACAGCATTTGACTGGTAGATGAAAAAAATAAGTAGGCATTAACTGGGTTAGCACAAGAGGAGGATGTTCTAGGTTTTATAGAAGAATTATAAAGATAGTTAAAACAGGATATGACTTGAAGGCATATTTATAAAACAGAGACTGCACTGATATCACCGAGTATGTGGAGGAGTGAGTGGAGTAATAGTAAATGAATAGAAAAGGTTAGCTGAATAGGTCTCAGCTGGGATGGGAATGTTCTGCCAAGTTGAAGAATTGGCACATTCGTTTCTTGAAAATGTGCTGACTGGTTGCAAATAGCTGCAAACATTAAGCCCTGCTTTAACAGGGCTAACAGTTTAACAGTTGTAGAGATAAGGAGCATGGTTTGATGGAATGCGTCTTTATTTTTATTACCAGACATGAGTTCTTAATCTGGCTCTAACACTTGCTAGCTATATGACCTTGAGGAAGATATCCCCATTTGTAAAATAAGAATACTACCTTTTAGTATTGTGAGGATTACATGAGAAGATATGAGAAAAACAATTTGTGAGATAAAGAGAAATGAAAGTCACTAGAACAAATCATAAATTGTCACAACACAGGGAAAGTCTGATAAGTTTCTCATTATAAGTTTCAGGAAAAACTTATCAGAAGAAAAAGTAAAAAAAACTGCTCCAACATTAGTAGTAACTCTTTCAGATATCATTCTGGGATTACCATGGATTTTGAGATCATTTAAGGAAAGAACTAGCAAAGTCTTTCTCATTTCAGGAGCCAGTAGAAGGACCCTGTAGAGCCATCATTGTGATGGCCTTGAATAATTTTTTAAATGTATAATTTGAAGAAAAGATTCACATGATACTTTTTATTAAAATACTTAAAATGTAAATAGTTTTAAAGTAGGGGTAAATGCTTCCATATAATATAGAATTAAATTACTTGAATCAACTCATTTGTAATATTTTCAGTAGTTTTGCACATTTAAAGAATTTAAAGATATATCTTTTTCTATCTGTTTTAGAGAATGCAGCTTCATGAGGGAAGGCCCAAACAAAAAAGGCATCGTTGCAGAAACCCCAATAAACTAGATGTTAATAGTCTCACTGGAGAAGAACGTGTTCAGCTGATTAACAGAAGAAATGCAAGAAAGGTATTTAATGTTTGTTGTTAATCTTTTATATTGATTAACTGAGAGATCTCTACAACACTTTAATTATACAGTAGTATTTTCTAACAGACCTGGAAATGGGTTGAATCTGTCAGATTTGTGGGGAAAGACATGGAATATAATTTTATGCAGTCTAATTTCAAATCCCTCATTACTGGCTAAGTGATTAAATTAAATAAGTATGTCACTTAACATATCTGTGCCTAAACAGTGCTGTTGCATATAGTTGCACACTTGCAGATGGGCACTACATCTAAGACAGAGGTTTTCAGCAGAGAATGGTTTTGTTCTCAGAGAATTTTTGGCAATGTCCAGAGATATTTTAGGTAGCCACAACTTAGCAGGGTGGGAAGGTGATAGGCAGGGGGAGGATTTTATTGTTATCTAGTGGGCAGAGACCAGGATGCTGCTAAACTTCTTACATTACATAGTATAATACCCCCACCCACACATACACACACACAATACCAATCCAAAATATCTATAGTACAATGAGAAATGCTGATCTAAGGGGACACTGTTCACATCATAGCCATCATAGATTTATATAATTATTTCTGTAATTTTCCATCAAATGACCTCAAAGTATCTTGTTCCAATGAAGTCAGCATATTGCATAATTTT
The DNA here is from genome assembly GCF_000164805.1 of Carlito syrichta. NCBI lineage: Eukaryota > Metazoa > Chordata > Mammalia > Primates > Tarsiidae > Carlito > Carlito syrichta. The sequence continues at coordinate 676,447 of NW_007253864.1, read as the reverse complement.
CTGACAAATGAAAAAAGATGTCATAAACAAAGGTACCTTGTAGACGAATGGCACATTTGTACTTATCTTCTTGTTTTACTGATTGATGAAATGAAGTTTTATTAAAGTCCATTTCTGAACCAAATATGGATTAACATTTGTTTCCCCAAATTGTTTGTGTTTGGATTGATATATGTCTTATTTACGTCGACAAAGTAAATGATAAAAGATTTGTAACACCATTTTGTAAATGTATAGCTTTTTTTTTTTTTTTTGAGTTGGAGTCTCACTCTGTCACCCAGACTGGAGTGCAGTGGCCACTCCCGGCCACCGCAGCCTCGACCTGCTGGGCTCCAGCGATCCTTCTGCCTCAGCCTTCCAAGTAGCTGGAACTACAGGCCCGCGCTACCACACTAATTTTTTGATTTATTGTAGAGATGAGGTCTCGCCAAGTTGCCCAGGCGGGTCTTGAACCTGCGGGCTTAGGCAATCCACTCACCTCAGCCTCCCAAAGCGCAGGATTACAGACTGAGCCACGGAGCCCAGCTGTAAATGTATAGCTTTAACACACTGTTTTTTATTCTGACAAGCAATCAATAATTAAGCAAAAGTGGTCTCAGGCTTAAGAATATCACATTTCTCAATGAGTTATTTTGCTCATAAACTAAAGAACCTTACATAGGTCATGTTTATTCCCCGGCTCTGATTTACTCTTTGTTAAATGTCCTCAATACTGAGATAAAAATACATAAAAACATTTGAATTTCTTGCAAGAAATATTAGAATTAAAAGACTGTTTTAAAATGACAGTTGTCTACGATTTTTGTTTCACTAACTCTTTAAAATTAATATTAATTTTTCCCACAATTTTGTTGAGATAACTTATTCTGCTTTTGTTAATATTTTAAAATGATAGCATAGATGTCTGAGAGAAAGAACAAGATGATATTTTAGTAGCACCTTACTTAATTTTGTGCTTACCTAGATTGTGTTACAAATCTTTGTACTTTATCTTATACCAAAAATTTACGTTACTAAATACTATGAATGAATTTGTCTTAGCCAATTTTTTTTTTTTTTTTTTTTTGAGTTGGAGTCTCACTCTGTCACCCAGTCTGGAGTGCAGTGGCCGCTCCCGGCCACTGCAGTCTTGAACTGCTGGGCTCCAGCGATCCTTCCGCCTCAGCCTTCCAAGTAACTGGAACTACAGGCCTGCGCTACCACGCCTGGCTAATTTTTTGATTTATTGTAGAGATGAGATCTCGCCAAGTTGCCCAGGCGGGTCTCCAACCTGTGGGCTCAGGCAATGTCTTAGCCAATTTTAAGGAATTGAAGCAGTTTTGGATTTTTTACTGACTAGGTTTAATATTAAACATTTAAAATTTTATTTTTTTAATTTTTATTTATTTATTTTTTTGAGTTGGAGTCTCACTCTATCGCCCAGACTGGAGTGCAGTGGCTGCTCCCGGCCACCGCAGCCTCGCCTACTGGGCTCCAGCGATCCTTCCGCCTCAGCCTTCCGAGTGGCCAGAACTACAGGCCCCCGCTACCATGCCCGGCTGATTTTTTATTTATTGTAGGGATGAGGTCTCGCTGCCCAGGCGGGTCTCGAACCTGTGGGCTCAGGCAATCCACTCACCTCAGCCTCCCAAGGCGCAGGATTACAGGCTGAGCCACCGAGCCTGGCTCTAAAATTTTATTTTTAATTATAACTTCATGAGGGATCTGTTCATTTCCCTTAATTTGTAGAATTCTTTATTGTCTTGAGTCTCCAGGGTATAGGCTTAAGGATTTATGAATTACTAAGGAAAATAATGTACCTGCTAAATCCCTATCTCAAGAGGGTTTCTAATTTAAATTGAAGCTTAATGAAAGGGATAATATAGCAGAAATTGCAGAGACTAAAGAAAATAAGGAACACTAGATAAGAAAACATATAGGTAATTTAACTGACCATATTAAACCTTGTCTGTATCCTATCAAGATACAGTATTTATTAAAGAGATATGGAAGAAGGAATTACTCAAGAAATATCTTTATACTACAAAGGGACATTAAATTGGTAGGTGCAAATCATCTGTTCAAATATTATTATTTTATTATTATTTTTTGAGTTGGAGTCTCACTCGGTCGCCCAGACTGGAGTGCAGT
>NW_007253864.1:663325-674147 GCF_000164805.1 Carlito syrichta | reverse complement strand
ACTCACCTCAGCCTCCCAAAGGCACGGGATTACAGGCTGAGCCATCGAGCCTGGCTTATTCTAAATTTTAAAATATTTTATCTCAATGTCTTATTAATTATTATATATCTTATTAAATTTTTTCCAACTGACTTTTGATTGACTGTCATATCAGTTTTCACATACAAAGGGTATGTATAATATTATTCTTTTAGGGTGTCAGTATACGTCATGGATAAGAGTGTGGGTTTTTGAGACTTAGGTTTGATTCCTGGCCCTAACACTTACTAGCTAACTTTAGGCAAATTATGTAAATTCTCTGAGGCTCAGTTTCTTTATTTGAGAAATGGAAATAATACCATCTCAAAAGGATGTAGTTGGAACTAAAATATATTATACACTTAACGTCCTCAGGCGAATACTTGATATATAATAACATATTCATTATGTGCTAGTCGTTATGCTAAGGCACTTGAATTGTCTCATTTTATCTTTTTAAAACCTTATGAGAGCAATGTTAGTGCTGTCCCTATTTTCCGATCAGAAAACTGAGGCTTGAAGAGATTTCCTGATTTGCTCAAGTTTACACAGCTGGTTAAATGACTCCAAAGGGTATTCTCTTAACTAGGCTGTACTGCGTATCTAACATAGTAAATAGTAAATGGTAGTTACTCATTTTACTGTTCTACTTAAAGCATTTAAAGTTTATATTATCTCATGTTTATATAGTATGTCAATAATCCATATGGGTTATGGTGGCCCTTTTTAATATAATCATATTAAGAGATTGTCCAAGGTGGTTAAAAACACATGTACTTTGTTATTATTTTTTTATTTTAAAGATGTGGGGTACAATTCAGGAGTATGTATACAAATGTTCATTATGCAAGTACCCTTGTTGATGGGCTGTACCCTCGTTGTTGATGCCCCCCCCCCGGCAGATTTCTACTCTACCAATCCCACCCTCACCCCCTGGCAGTTTGCTTCTACTGCCGATCCTTTTCTTATACTATTACGATAATTGTTCAAGGTCCACTTATGAGTAAGAACATGTGATACTCAGTTCTTTGTTTCTGTGGTACATCACTCAGTATTATAGACTCTAAGTCCATCCAAGTTGCTGTGAGTTCATCATTTTGTCCTTTGTGGCTGCATAATATCCCGTCATGTATATGCACCACATTTTTTTTAATCCAGTCCTCTTTTGATGGGCAGCACAGTTGGTGCCATGCTTTTGCTATTGTGAACAATGCTGCAATAAACATGTGTGTGCAGGTATCTTTTTCATGGAGTGATTTGAGTTCCTCCAGGTATATTCCCAGTAGGGGGATTGTGGGGTCGTATGGAAGGTCGATTTTTAGATCTTTTAGGAATCGCCAAACTGTTTTCCACCAAGGTTGTACTAGTTTACACTCCCACCAACAATGTAGAAGTATTCCCTTTTCCCCACATCCTCTCCAACATCTATTGTTTTTGGAGTTATGAATGATGGCCATCCTGACTAGAGTTAGGTGGTATCTCAGTGTGGTTTTTTTTTTTCAGTGTGGTTTTAGTTTGTATTTCTTTGATGTAACTAGCAAGGCTGAGCATTTTTTCATGTATCTGTTGGCTGTTTGTTTATCTTCATTTGAGAAGTGCCTATTCATATCTTTTGCCCACTTTGTAATGGGACTGTTTGTTTGTCAAAGACATGTACTTTAAAGAAACTCTATAGAGCAATGAATAAAAGCAAGAAATAGTTACATATTTAATAGTGTTTTAAGTACCTAACAATTTGTTTTTCATTTACAGGTTGGAGGTGCATTTGCTCCCCCTTTGAAAGATTTATGTAGATTTCTAAAAGAAAATTCAGAATATGGAGTAGCTCCTGAATGGGGAGATGTTGTTAAGCAATCTGTGAGTATTTCACAAATACTAACTCATACATTTTTTTAAAAATTAGATGATATTGACCATCCCCTTGCTGAGCTATGGTGTGGCCGTGTGCTCTTTGAGCTATGGCCAGCCCATGTTTTCTTAAGTTTTGGCTCCCTACCCTACCTTAAGGAGGTAAATCACCTCTTTCTCTCTAATTTACTTTCTAAATAAACTATCTTCTTTAAAAAAAAAAAAAGGATGCCATTAAGATATATCTTAGATTAAATCTTATGTTAATAGTAAAATATTCCATGAACACATAACAGCATTTTTTAGTTCACAATTTTTATTTTGCAGAATTTGTGAATTTCTCAGATGCTTTTTAAGTAAAATGCAGAATCAGTAACTGCTGGTTTATTTTTATTTTAACCTTTAGAATACTGTTTGAACAATGCCACACACAAAAAAAACAATTAAATGTATGGGCAAAGAAATATATAAAAAATACTCGAGACCCGCCTGGGCAACTTGGCGAGACCTCATCTCTACAATATATCAGAAATTAGCCGGGCGTGGTAGTGCGCGCCTGTAGTTCCAGCTACTCGGAAGGCTGAGGCGGAAGGATCGCCGGAGCCCACCAGGCCGGGAACAGCCACTGCACTCCAGTCTGGGCTACAGAGTGAGACTCCAACTCAAAAAAATAAATAAATAAATAAAAAATACTCATCATGACATAGTAGTAAAAAATTGGGAATGAACTAATGGTCCATTCATATATTATAAAACTATGCAACTGTTATTTTAAAAATTGTATCTTAGAAGAACCTCTAATGACAAGGGAGAAAAGGTTTACATAATTAACTTGTAGTATTTGTAGTAGTAAAGCTCTGACATAGTGATGTCTCATGATATGGTAAATGGTGAATAATTAATAGATGTTATTTCTGCAGGGGTACAAAGGGCAGGCTATAAAACTAAATTCAGAAAAAAATAAAAATAGGTTTAGTCCAGGTGTGGTGGCTCACACTTGTAATCCCAGCACTTTGGGAAGCCAAGGCAAGAGGATTACTTAAGACTAGGAGTTCAAGACCAACCTAGGGAACATAGCAAGATCTTGTTTCTACATAAAATCCAAAAATTAGCTGGACATGTAGTCTCAGCTACTTGGCAGGCTAAGGCAGAAGGATCGCCTCAGCCTAGGTAGTCAAGGATGTGGTGAGCTGTGGTCATGCCATTGCAATCCAGGGTGACAGAGTAAGATTCTGACTAAAAAGAAAAAAAAGAACCCAGCTAAATTCAGAATGGTTTTTGTTTGTTTGTTTGTTTGTTTTGTTTGTTTGTTTTTAATTTTAGAAAGTGAAGTGGGCGCTTTGGGAGGCCAAGGTGAGTGAATTGCCTGAGCCCGCGGGTTCAAGACCCGCCTGGGCCATTTGGCGAGACCTCATCTCTACAATAAATCAAAAAAGTTAGCCAGGCGTGGTAGCACACCTGTAGTTCCAGCTACTTGGAAGGCTGAGGCAGAAGGATCACCGGAGCCCAGCAGGTCAAGGCTGCAGTAGCCGGGAGCGTGCCAGTGCACTCCAGTCTGGGCGACAGAGTGAGACTCTAACTCAAAAAAAAAAAAAAAAAAAAGATGATAGTGAAATGGGGAAATTGTAAACAGTGTATTAATGGAAAAAATGGAAGAACACATTCTAAAATGTTAGCAATAAATTGAGATTATAGATGATTCTTGTCCTTTGTATTTTTTGTTGTCATGTTTTCTGCAATGAACCCTGATGCCTTTGTAAAGAAAAAATAAACTGATCAATTCACAACAAAATTTTAAAATGGTCAAATGAGTCTTTCCTTAACCTGCTGTCTAGAGCTGCATTGTCACAAACAGTAGCCACTAAGCATGTAAGACTATTGAGCACTTGAAATGTGGCTGTTCTGAATTAAGTGATGTTATTAAGTGTAAAATACACCGTGGTTTTGGATTTTGAAGACTTAGTTGGAAAAAATGTAAAATATCTCAATTTTTATAGACTATATATTGAAATTATAATAATCTGGTTATATTTTATTAAATAGACTGTTATTAAAGTTAATGTCATCTATGTCTGTTTTTTAATGTGACTACATTAAAAAGTTACATATGTGACTGAATTATATTTCTGTTAGACAGTACCACTAGTCTAGGGGTTCTAAACTCCTAAAACTTTTGAAAGTTTTGAGCCCCAGAAAATCATGAGAAAATTACATCAAAGTGGCATAGATTGTTCTCCATTGCCCTGGAGTTTATGTTTCCTAATCTGCAGGTGCTACTGCTGTTCTGATCCAAGTGTTCTTTCCCCCTTTTGAGTATCTTTTTCAGTTTGGCTCTAGTTCCTTTAGTCCCAAAGTTACAGTCAAAAATTTATATGAGGCATCTCATTTTAACCTTAACCTTTTACTTCCCCATCCTTTCTTTATTGCTCTTCCCAGTTAGAACGGGGCCACTTCTTTAGTCGCCTAGAGCAAGTAGTGATGTGCAACAAGTGAAGGTTATGAAACTGTTCATGAAAAAAAAGTCTTTGAATTTTATATTTTATAAAACTATTTTGTAAACTTATGCCTTATATGGAGGAAAGCTAAAAGCCTCTTTCTACTCTCTTACCCTACGATAAAATGGAAAGTGGAGAGGTTTGAAGCTGCCACTTAAAGAATAAAATTAGGTATCTCTTTTCTAATTGATTATTTTATAGCAATACAGATTAAATTTACAAATAATTACCTATTTTAATAGGCTATTTGTGTGATAAGCTAATAGCCACTGGTTTTATTTTCATGTAGTTGTTATTAATGAATATATGTTTCTTCCAGGGATTTCTTCCAGAAAGTATGTATGAACGTATTCTCACTGGTCCTGTTGTGAGAGAGGAAGTAAGCAGGCGAGGGAGACGGCCTAAAAGTGGAATTGCAAAGGCTACAGCCGCAGCAGCAGCTGCATCTGCCACTAGTGTTTCAGGCAATCCTTTGTTAGCCAATGGATTACTTCCAGGTGTGGATCTCACAACTCTTCAGGCCTTACAACAAAACCTACAAAACTTGCAGTCACTGCAAGTAACTGCAGGGCTGATGGGAATGCCTGCCGGCCTTTCCTCTGGAGGAGAAGCTAAAAACATGGCTGCTATGTTCCCCATGCTGCTGTCAGGAATGGCTGGATTACCAAATCTGTTGGGCATGGGAGGACTCCTAACAAAGCCTACAGAATCTGGGACAGAAGAAAAAAAGGGAAATGACTCTAAGGAGCTAGAAGGAAAAAAAGAAAGGACAGAGAGCCAAAGTTCGGAGAATGGTGGCGAAAACTCTGTGTCAAGTTCTCCTTCAACGTCCTCTTCTGCTGCATTAAATACAGCTGCAGCTGCCAACCCATTAGCTCTTAACCCACTATTGCTATCTAATATACTTTATCCAGGGATGCTTCTCACTCCAGGCCTTAATCTTCATATTCCAACTTTGTCCCAGTCCAATACCTTTGATGTACAGAAAAACAAAAACAGTGATTTAAGCTTGTCTAAGTCTGTAGAAGTAAAGGAAGAAAATTCCAGAGTTAGAGATCAGGAAGACAAAGGGGGAACTGAACCAAGTCCTCTCAATGAAAATAGCACAGATGAGGGTTCAGAGAAAGCTGATGCTTCATCTGGATCTGATAGTACATCATCGTCATCCGAGGATTCAGATTCTAGTAATGAAGACTGATTCCCAGACTCTGCACTTAAATTATGAACTGATTTTGGATTTTTTTCTTTAATTATTAATTGTAAATACCCCAGTGTTGAGTGCATCAATAACTTACTGACCGAACATTTCAGTTATTTGTTTAGAAGTGCAAACTGCTTTCAGAGACATTTTGCATGTAATATTTCTTAAGATTCATAAGTTTCTGAACTCGTATGTACTATCAAATACATAAGGTGTAAAATTACAACAAAAGGCATTATAATTTTGTTGGGGGTTAATTTTATGAAAATTATGCTCAATAAGAGTTGTATATTTAATATATTTGCAGTGAACACAGAATACTTTATGCATATTACTGATTTAATTTGAATATAGTTTTACAGCCTCCTTGACACCTATAATTTACAGATCAAAACTCAGCAATAATTTGGGCAGCTAATGAATGTCATGAAAGCTGTAGAATCTACATCACCATCCATCGCTTTAATTACATGAAAATGCTCTAGTGTTGTGATGCACTGCTGATGTTTCCAATTCAGGTACAAGTATGTTTTAAAGAAGAAATAAGTTTCCCAATCAGCCAATTTAACTGGCTACCTGTTACCTCAGCTGAGTTAGTTTAGGAAGTTTACATTCGTTTCTAATTCTATACTTGTTTTCAGGGGTTTTTTAAACACATCCTATATATCATGTTAATCTGGCAAGAAATATGACTTGATTTTTGCTGAGTTTAACTTGGACATCAGTAAAATTAAGTCATAAAATAATCCTGTGTCATGTGACTTTGGCACTCTATAGTCATACTTAGTTTTAACTTTTCAAAGTTTGGCCTCTTATTCGAAATAATTATGTCTCAGATGAGTAATGTCTATTTCCGGGTTTCACAAAAGGCAAACTCATGAAATGCCACTGAAAAGAACTTTCAACACAGCATACTTCATGTAAAAGAAATTGTTTGTTTGCTTTATTAGTGTAGATTTCTATCTGTGTTTTATGTCATAGAAATATTCCAGAATTAACAGATAATAGTGGTAAAGTAATATGCAGATAGTCTGAATTCATTTTGAGTTTCTAGGTGTAAGCAGACTAAATGTTGCCCAGAATCAGTGTTGGGTTATCAGTTTATATTAAATATACTGAGGTACCCATTTTGAAAATGCACTTTGAATAATCTCAAAAAAGATAAACAAGTTATACCTGTAAACCACAAAAATGAAGCCCAAGGCTTCTGTTCAATTTCTTAGAATCCTTTACCATGTAAAATTTGTCTGATATTTGATTTGTGATACAATTTCTCCTGCTAAAGCTGCTATTATTCTGACAAGGTAGAGGTCCAGGTTCACCTTCATAAACATTTGAAACAATTAGAATTGAATTGGATGTAAACATATTCACATTTTAAGGAGAGATAAATGTTAGCATTTTTCTGATACTCAAATAGCCAGTGGTAAAGTTTGCAAGGGGATAAATTTTGGGGGGAAAGTACCCCAGTTCTCTCCTACAGAACAAATAACTTTTGGTATGTTTTGATAGAACTGTTGTTTTGTCATGGATTAAGCAATTGTATTAGGTTTTCCAAGACCTTTACCAGTAAATTATGTTTCTGTATGTAAAATACTAATCCCTTATTAGAGAGACAGTGTTATATGTATTCACAAAATTATATAAGTTCCATTGGGATTGTATTGATTTTGTATTTTCCCAAAATAGTACTTTGAATTGATAGTCCTTTATGCAATGTCTTAGCAATAGTCACTATAATGCCCATCCAGGAGAAGTGGGTAGTAATTCTTCATCATGAAAATGATATATTACATATTTAGTATCTTCCCTTTGCAGTATTGCACTTTTGTTTATCTAGAATACACCTATGAGATAGCCAAAGTTTTTCAAACACAGTTAACTTTGTTTGCCGGTGAAGTATTTCAGCACCATCCATATTTCCCTTTCTTCCTCTAGTTCTACCCACATGTTCTTTATTCCTTTCTTTCCCCAATTAAAAAAAAAAAAGGAAAAAAATCTCTAGATCTTGTCACTAAAATCTACTTTATATCAAATTTATGAGAGAAAGTATTTTCCTAATTATGGTAAAATGAATTTGGTTAACATCCTAGTGATTCTCTTTCTATGTAATAAGGCAATTACAGTTTCAAAGCATTAAGTCTAATATTAACTTTAAATATTCTCTTAAGTTTTAAGACACTTCTATTTAGTAGTGATTGGGGAAAAGTTGTCCAGCTGTCAGCTAAGAAAATAAACATGCAAATATGGTTGTGTAAAGTTAAGGGTTATAAGGAAAAAAAATCAGTAGAATTACATAATACTAAAGTTGCAGTTGAAAGGATATCCAAGTATGTGTTGGTAGTTACTAAAAGAATTATAGCTGTTATTGCCTTGTATTTATAGCCCTTGTTTCAGGTTTCATGATTCAAGTCTTAGTCCAATTTTTCTTTTGGACATTTGCAATATTTACCAGTTGTGTTTTGTGTAGTCTGAATTTGCTTTCTGTAGTTGAGCAAACGTCTTAAAAAGTCATTTGTAATTTATTAAATTACTTTCTATGATGTTCTATAGAGCAAATGGAAGTTTAATTATTTTTTATTAAACATATTCTTTGACTACCCATGATGTCAGCCTCTGTACATGATAATATTTTTATTAATTGAGTTTTATATATAATTTATCTTTCAGTTGTAGAAGTCATAGTCATAAACCTTTTTTTAATTTTTTTTTTTTTTTTTTTTTTGCTAATTAAACAATATGTTGCCCAAGCTGGTATCAAACTCCTGGCTTCAAGCCATCCTCCCGCCTCAGCCTCCCAAAGTGCTAGGATTGACAGGCATGACTACTATGCCCAGATATAGTCATAAATCTTTTAAAAGAAAGTATAGTTTAGAAGAATTTTTAAGAGACAGAAATTGGCTATAAATATAGCCACAATGTCATGTTAAATGTTGTCAATTTTTTATTTTGATTTGATTTCATTGTTGACCCACTGATATTGATGGTTGCATAAAAAGAAAAACCTTCTACTTTGAAATTCAAATTATTAAACCCCAGTTTTGCAGTCCATCCTCCATCTCACATATTATCTTAAGTTTTCTTTCCCTGGACCTTTAAAGAAAATCTAGAACGACCCAGAGCTATACTTAACCTCTTTAAGAAATCCATTTTGGAAATCTATCATTTTTTAACTTGGTCTCACTTAAGAGTTTTTCCTAACTCATTGGCATTGTTGATAGTATTCTTTGTAAACATTAAAGAAAATCATTTTTCCTTTAGTTGCAAAAATAAAATAGTTGAGTCTCATACTTATTTAACTTGAACACATTCAGCCATACTTTCATATGTAGAAAAACTTTTTTTTCATAGCACGTAAATGCAAGTCAACTATTTCACCTTGTATTCATCCAGAGGAACAATCTATTCCAGTGCCAGAGGAAGAATTTGCCTATGGTGTGAGTTTTTGAGAGATGATACCATGTGTAAAATGATGTATTTTGTAAGCTATATGAAGAAATATTGCAGAAAACATCCACCTTATACAATAAATTTATAACAATCACCATAGAAATGTAATTCTAATACATAAGCTATTTATTTTAAAATGCAGAAGAGCACAAAAATACACAAATCATCTACAAACCCACCCAGAGATAAACACTTAATACATATATTCAATCTTTTGTATGTCTATGTTATATGTATGTAGTGGTTGGATAGTATCATTCCATAAACTCATGTCAACCCAGAACCTCAGAATGTGACTTAGTTTGGAAATAGGATCTTGGCAGGTGAAATCAGTTAAATTGTCATAATGGATCAGGATGAGCCCTAAATCAAGTAAGGAGGGCATATGCTCAGAAACACTGGGAAGAAGACAGGTTACAGAGATTTAGCTACCACTAAGGAACACCAAGGATTGCCAACAACAACCAGAATCTAGGGAGAGGCAAGAGACATTTCTCTGCAGCCTCCAGAAGGAACCAACCTTGACAATGCCTTGATTTTGAATTTCTGACCTGAACTGTGGGAGAATAAATTTTAAGTCACTGGTTTCTGGTAGTTTTTATGGTAGCCTTGAGAAACTAATACAGTGCGTTTTCATATTAAATCATTATTATGGTACATTATATTTAATGTACTGCTCTTCATATAATACATATCAATCTTGCAAAGTAATTTTTAATTCATGGTATTGTCTCATAGAGATGTAATTTGTTTAATCACATACTTTAACATTTGGGTTTCTATACGTATTTTTACATTGATCCCTAAAAATTTGCCTTATCCCTAAACTAAAAATAATTCTGTTTTAAAGAATTTTAGTAGCCGGGCTTGGTGGCTCAGCCTGTAATCCCACGCCTTTGGGAGGCTGAGGTGAGTGGATTGCCTGAACCTGCGGGTTCGAGACCCGCCTGGGCAGGTGAGACCTCATCTCTACAATAAAATTAAAAAATTAGCCAGGTGTGGTAGTGCACGCCTGTAATTCCGGCTACTGGAAAGGCTGAGGCGGAAGGATCGCCGGATCCCAGCAGGTCGAGGCTGTGGTGGCCAGGAGCGGCCACTGCACTCCAGAGTGGCCTCTGGGCGACAGAGTGAGACTCCAACTCCAAAAAATAAAAAAATTAAAAAAAAAAAAATGATTATCTTTCTATGTCATTAAAGAAATCATACAATATTTTAAAGAACTTTCTAATCCATTATATAGATGTACTACAATTTACTTAATACCCAATTATTGAACATTTAGATAGTCTTTAGTTTGTGGCTATTTAAACAATGTGTAGTAAACATGTGCATACATTTATGATTTTATTATTAAAATAAATGCCTAGGCATAGAATAGGTATCTTAAAATTTTAAGGCCAGTAAGATTGGACTATTTTATACCCCAACACCAGAGCATAACACTAGCTAGCACTTTTATGTCTCCTTGGCAACACTGAGCATTATAATTGCTTTAATACCTGTCAGTTTAAGAGGTAAAAAATTGATTCTTGTTTTAGTTTATATGTCTTTATTAGTAATTAAGGTATTTTCATGAGGCCATTTGTATTTTGCTATGGATTCATGTTCTTTACATACTGCTTGTTACATGTGGTAAATATTTTTCAGTTTGTTGATTTTGTTTTTGTTTTTGTTTTGTTTTGTTTTTTGAGTTGGAGTCTCACTCTGTCACCCAGACTGGAGAGCAGTGGCTGTTCCCGGCCACTGCAGCCTCGACCTGCTGGGCTCTGGCAATCCTTCCACCTCAGCCTTCCAAGGAGCTGGAACTACA
>NW_007253864.1:658063-663305 GCF_000164805.1 Carlito syrichta | reverse complement strand
GAAATTACAGGCGCACGCTACCACGCCCGGCTCATTTTGATTTATTGTAGAGATGAGGTCTCGCCAAGTTGCCCAGGTGGGTCACGAACCCGTGGGCTCAGGCAATCCACTCACCTCAGCCTCCCAAAGGCGCGGGATTACAGGCTGAGCCACCGAGCCCGTCTGATTTTGTTCTTTTTTAATATGCAACATTTAGATTTTTTTTTGAGTTACAGTCTCACTCTGTTGTCCAGGCTGAAGTGCAGTGACATACGCATGGCCATCCCAGCGTCAACTTGCTGGGCTCCAGTGATCCTTCCGTCTCAGCTTTCCAAGTAGCCGGAACTACAGTCGTGCGCTACCATACCCAGCTAATTTTCGATTTATTGTAGAGATGAGATCTCACCAAGTTACCCAGGCTGGTCTCGAACCCACAAGCTCAGGCAGTCCACTCACCTCAGCCTCCCAAAGTGCTGGGCCACCTAGCCCGGCCAAGATTTAGATTTTTATGTGATTGTTTCAATCTTCCATCTTTTTTGCATTCATTTTTAAATATTTTTACATACAAAAGTCTTTTCACCCCCAAAGTATATAAATATTTAGTTTCTTTGTTTTGAAAAAATATATAACATCTTTGGTAACAATATAAGACAGGAATTGTAATTTAAATTTTTTCAACTAGTAACTCAGGGTTATAGCATCATTTAGTATATAATATCTCCACTGATTTCACATGTCTGCATTTATCATAATCTAACTTATATATACATTATTAATTATTCAGGTTATATATGCATGTTATGTCACAGACTCTTTTTTCCTCTGTTTTACATATCTACAAACAGTAGCCATAAGAAAACTGGTGTGACTTTACTAATACCAGATCAATAGACTTAAACAAAAGCAAAGATGCTAGAAAACAGAAACATTTTATAATGATAAAAGGTCAATCTATCAGGAAAATATAAAATTTATAAGCATGTATGCACCTAACAACAGATGCAAAATGCATGTGGCAAAAATGAACACAACTGAAAGGAGAAATAAACAATTAACAAGAATAGTTGGGGATTCAATATCCCACATTCAGTAATGGATAGAGCAACTAGGCAAAGAGTCAAGAACAAAATAGAAAACTTGAACAACACTATAAACCACCTAAATCTGAGAGACATCTATTAAACATTCCATTCAACAATAGAATAGACATTCTTCTAAAGCAAACATGGAATATCCTCAGGATAGGTCATACGGAAAGCCATAAAACAAGTCTCATTTTTAAAAGATTGAATAATACAAAGTATGTTTTACAACCACAATGAAGTAAAATTAGAAAGTGATAACAAAGCTTGGAAATTCACAATTATATAGAAACCAAACAATATACTCCTGAATAACAAATGGCTCAAAGAAATCTCAAGGGACATTAGAAAATACCTTGAATGAAAACAAAACACAACATACCAAAACATGGGAGGCAGCCAAGGAAGTACATGGAGGGAAATTTATAGTTGTATACTTCTACATTAGGAAAAACACATATGACCCAGTAATCCCCCTTCTGGGAATATACCCCCCTTCTGGGAATATACCCAAAGGAACTCAAATTATTCTACAAAAAAGATACCCGTGGATGCATGTTTACTTAAACACTATTCCCATTTGCAAAAACATGGAAACAACTGTACTGTCCATTGAGAGTGGACTAGATTTTAAAATATGGTACATATACACAATGGAATATTATGCAATCATAAAGAAGGACAAAATTATGGACTTTACAGCAACTTGGATGGATTTAGAGTCTATCATACTCAGTGATCCATTACAGAAACAAATAACTGAGTACCACATGTTCTCATATGTAAGTGGACCCCAAACACTTATCATAATACTATTATACAAGAAAGGGATTGACAATAGAGGGACACTGCCAGAGGGACAATAGAGGGACACTGCCAGACAATAGAGGGACACTGCCAGGTGGGTGAGTGGGGCATGTAACATCACTAAGGATACCTGATCTTAAACCAGGTGAAGTGAGGACCAATGGGAGGCCCAATTTCACCTGTACTATGACCACTTATGTGCCTAATCCTGACTTGTATCCCCCATCTTTAAAACAAAATAATAAAAGAAAAATGAACAAGCAAAAACCTCACCTGGGCATGATGGTGCACACTTGTAGACCCAGTGACTTGGGAGACTGAGGCAGGAGGATCACTTGAGCCCAGAGGTGAAGGCTGCAGTGAGCTATGATCATGTAACTGCACTCCAGCATGGGCAACAAGCAAGACACTATTTCTTTTTTTTTTTTTTTTTTTGAGTTGGAGTCTTACTCGGTTGCCCAGACTGGAGTGCAGTGGCCGCTCCCGGCCACCACAGCCTCGCCTGCTGGGCTCCAGCAATCCTTCCGCCTCAGCCTTCTGAGTAGCCGGAATTACAGGCATGCACTGCCATGCCTGGCAGATTTTTTGATTTATTGTAGAGATGAGGTCTCACTGCCCAGGCGGGTCTCGAACTCATGGGCTTAGGCAATCCAGTCACCTCAGCCTCCCAAAGGCACGGGATTACAGGCTGAGCCACCAAGCCCGGCTGACACTATTTCTAAAAAATAAAAAACATGAAATAAAAAGAAAAAGATACCAATCTGACTTTTCATTTTAAGAAACTAGAAAAAGAAGATAACCTAAATGCAAAGCAAGCAGAAGTAAGGAATCCTAAGGATTAAAACAATAATTGATGAAACAGAGACTAGAAGAATAATGAAACCAAAAGTTCATTCTCTGAAGAGATGAATCCTATGCTATAAATATGTTTATGTTAATTGGAGGTAAGACTTTTGGCAGTTAATTAGGATTAGTTAAGGTCATTAGGATGGCACCCCATGATGGGACTAGTAGCTTAACAAGATGAGGAAGAGAGTGCTGAGTTGACACATTCTTGCTCTCTTGTCATGTGATGCCCTCTGCCAGTTTTGATGCAGTAAGAAACCCTTCATCAGATGCCACTGCCATGCTCTTGGACTCCCCAATGCCTAGAAATATAAGAAATAAACTTCTTATAAATTACTCTGTCTTGGTATTCTGTTGTAGCAACAGAAAAATAGACTCAGATAATCAGCAAGTAGACAAAACTTTAGCTAGACTGGGCAAACTTCTCATAAAGAAAAATCCACGGACCAGGTGGCTTCACTGGGGAAAAACATTAATACCTCCTTATAAACTCTTCTAAGCATGGAAAAGGAAGTACCCCTCAACTTGTTTTATTAGGCCACTAGTACACTGATAATAAAGCTAGACAAAAGACATTGCAAGAAAACTGCTGACCAAAACCCATTAAGAGTATAGGTTAAAAATTTCTCCAAAAAATGCTAGCAAACTGAATCCAGCAACATATGAGAAGGATTGTACATTAAAACCAAGTTGGATTTATTCCAGAAATGCAAGGTTGGTTCAGTGAATGAAGATTAATCAATATAATATTAATAGAATAAAGGGGGAAAATCCCACATGATTATCTCAATAGATGCAGAAAAAATGTTTCACAAAATCCAATACCATTTCATAATTTAAAAAAAGATTAAAAAACCATGCACAGTGGCTCATGCCTGTAATCCCAGCACTTTGGGAGTCTGAGGCACATAGATTGTCTGAGCCCAGGAATTCAAGACCAGTCTAGCAATGTGATGAGACCTCATCTCTAAAATTTAAAAAAAATATTAGCCAGATGTGGCAACATGCATCTGTAATCCCAGCAGCTTGGAAGGCTGAAGTGGAAAATTCACTTGATTCCATCAGGTCAAGGCTGCAATGGCCACGATCATGCCACTGCATTCCAACCTGGCCAACAGAGTGAGACTCCAACTCAAAATAACAAACAAATAAGTAAATAACACTCCACAACCAGTGGCAGAAGAGAACTTTCTCAACCTAATAAAGGGCATTTATGTTAAACCCACAACTAACCCAAACTTAATGGTGGAAGACCAACTATTTTAAGTCAAAAACAAGATAAGATGCCATTTTTATTCAACATTGTTTTGGAGAATCCAACCAGAGCAATAAGGCAAGGAAAAGAAAAAAGACATCCAGAGCGGAAAGCATGAATTACAAATACCGCTATTTCAGATGATGTGATCTCGTATATAGAAAATACAGGCCGGGCTCGGTGGCTCAGCCTGTAACCCCAGTACTTTGGGAGGCCAAGGCGAATGGATTGCCCGAGCCCGCGAGTTTGAGACCCACCAGGGCAACTTGGCGAGACCTCATCTCTACAATACATCAAAAATTTGCCGGGCGTGGTAGCGCGCGCCTGTAGTTCCAGCTACTTGGAAGGCTGAGGTGGAGGGATCGCCGGAGCCCCGACAGCTCGAGACTGCGGTGGCCAGGAGCGGGTCATAGAGTAATACTCCAACTCCAAAAAAAAAAAAAAAAAAAAAAAAGAACAAATGAGTTCAGCAAACTGCAGGACACAAGACTGATATACAAATTTCCATGGAATTTCTATACACAAGCAATAATAACTGGTAAATGAAAACAATTCCATTTTCTTTTCTTTTCTTTTTTTTTTTGGAGTTGGAGTATTACTCTATGACCCGCTCCTGGCCACCGCAGTCTCGAGCTGTCGGGGCTCCGGCGATCCCTCCACCTCAGCCTTCCAAGTAGCTGGAACTACAGGCGCGCGCTACCACGCCCAGCAAATTTTTGATGTATTGTAGAGATGAGGTCTCGCCAAGTTGCCCAGGCGGGTCTTGAACACGCGGGCTCAGGCAATCCACTTGCCTCAGCCTCCCAAAGTGCGGGATTACAGGCTAAGCCACCAAGCCCGGCTACAATTCCATTTTCAATAGCATTATAAAGAATAAAGTACTTAGGTATAAATTTAACAAAAGAAGTGTAAAACGTATATAAATTCAAAGCTCTTACACTGAAAACGACAAAACATTGTCTAAAGAAATTAAAACCTAAATAAGTGGCAAGACTATCCAAACTGATCTACAGATTCAATGCAATCCTTATTAAAATCCCAACTGATTTTTTTTTGGCAGAAATTGACTATTTTATCCTAAAATTCATATAGAAATGCAAGGGACTCCAAACAGACAAAACAATTTTTAAAAAGGACAAACTGCCGGGCTCGGTGGCTCAGCCTGTAATCCCGCGCCTTTGGGAGGCTGAGGTGAGTGGATTGCCTGAGCCCGCGGGTTCGAGACCCGCCTGGGCAACTTGGTGAGACCTCATCTCTACAATAAATCAAAAAA
>NW_007253864.1:648750-658043 GCF_000164805.1 Carlito syrichta | reverse complement strand
GACAGAGTGAGACTCCAACTCAAAAAAAAAAAAAAAAGGACAAACTTAGAGGACTCACACTTCCTGATTTCAAAACTTACTACAAAGCCATAGTAACAATCAAGACAGTATTATAAAGGAATTTATATTTAAAAAAAATAGATCCATGGAACAGAAATTAGAGTTCAAAAACAAACTCTTACATGTATAGTTAATTGATCTTTCTTCCAGCTTTATTGAGGTATAATTGACAAATTGTGTATATTTAAGATGAATTGTGATGTTTTGATATACATACACATTGTGAAGTGATTGCCACAATCAAGCTAACATAACCATCATCTCACATAGTGACCATTTGTGAGTGAGTGTGTGTGTGTGTATGTTGAGAACCCTTCAAATTTACTCTTGGCAGATTTCAAATATACTATACAGTGTTATTAACTATAGTCATCATGTTTTACATTAGATCTCCAGAATGTATTTGTCCTGAATTGATGAAACTTTGTGCTGTCTGAATGGGCAGTTGATTTTTGAAAACAGTGCCAAGACAATTCAGTGGGAGAGAGGATATTCGGAACAACTGAAATTCATATACAAAAGAATAAAGTGTTGTAAGCTTTCTCTATGCCATACATGAAAATTAACTTAGAATAGATCATAGTCCTAAATGTAAGAGATGAAACTATAAAACTCTTAGAAAAAAGCTTAAAGATAATCTTTGTGTCCTTGAGTTATGCAAAAACTTCTTAGACTTGGTATCAAAAGCACAAGTGACAACACAAAAGAAGTTGAACATCAAAATTTATGTTTAGTTTCTCAAAGGCACCTTTAAGAAAGTGAAAGCAACCCACAGAACTTGAGAAAATGCTTGTAAATCATGTATCTGATAAGTACCTTGCAAGCAGAATATATAAAGAACTCTTACAACTCAAAAATAAAGACAAAAACAAATTGTAAAATGATCAAAGGTTTTCAACAGACAGTTCTACAAAGAAGATTCTGAATGGCCAATAAGCTCATGAAAAGATATTTAACATTATTAGCCATTGGGTAAATGAAAATCCAAACCAAAATGAGATACCACTTCACACCTCTTAGGAAGGTCAGAATAAAAAGATACAATAGCAAACATTAGCAAGAATGTGGACAGATTGTAAGTCTCATACATTGCTGAAGAGAATGTACAATGGTGCAGCCATTTTAGAAAACAATTTCTCAAACTATTAAGCATGGTGGTGTTAGGTATGACTCAGCAATTCTATTCCTAGTGTATATCCAATGAAATAAAAACATGCCCACAAAAAACTTGTAGACAAATAGTCATAGCAATATTATTCAGGATAGACCAAAAGTAGAAACAACCCAAATATCTATCAACTGATGAGTAAATAAATAAAATGTGGTGTATCCATACAATGGGATATGCAACCATAAAAAATAATGAAGCACTGACAACGTAAGTAAAAACAAAAGGAATGGCTGATACTAAAAACTTAATGCAGGTATTGTAAGCCATTTTCTTTCAATTGGATACTAGAATTCTGGCATCCGGACACATATTTTCTAGCAGGGGAATCTGACTAATTTTCTCCTGAGAATATACTTTAAAATATACATTCATCATGCCCAAAAAAACAACCTATTCTGACTACCCTACAGCAGTAGATCTTTTTTTTTTTTTGAGTCGTAGTCTCACTCTGTCGCCCAGACTGGAGTGCAGCGGCCGCTCCCGGCCACCGCAGCCTCGACCTGCTGGGCTCGGGCGTAGCCTTCCAAATAGCCGGAACTACAGGTGTGCGCTACCATGCCCGGCTAGTTTTTGATTTATTGTAGAGATGAGGTCTCGCCAAGTTGCCCAGGCGGGTCTCAAACCCACGGGCTCAGGCAATCCACTCACCTCAG
The DNA here is from genome assembly GCF_000164805.1 of Carlito syrichta. Lineage (NCBI taxonomy): Eukaryota > Metazoa > Chordata > Mammalia > Primates > Tarsiidae > Carlito > Carlito syrichta. The sequence continues at coordinate 656,159 of NW_007253864.1, read as the reverse complement.
CTCCCAAAGCGCGGGATTACAGGCTGAGCCACCAAGCCCGGCTAGCAGTGGATCTTAATGTGGGCAATTTTTCTCCCCAGGGGACATTTGGTGACATCTGGAGACACTTTTCATGTCACAGCTTGGGGTGGAGGGTGGTCTCCCCTGGAGTAGAACCCCCACTAGTGGGCAGATGCCAATGATGCTGCTCAACATCTTACATCGCACAAGGATCATAAATTGCAGAAGATTCCTCAGAAGGTGGGTGAGGACGGGATCATGCAGGAAAAGTCACTTCCTCCACTTAAAGAGGACCGGAAGCAGAAACACCAAGAAAGCTTGCTATGATCTGGATGTTTGACACCTCCAACCCTCAGGCGGAAATTTTACCCCCCAGTGTTGAAGGTGGGGCCTAGCGGGAGGTGTTTGGATCATGGGGCAGATCCCTCTTGAATGACTTGGTGCCATCCTTCTGGTAATGAGTGAGTTCTGCCTCTGTTCATTCCCAGAGAGCTGATGGTTCAAAAGAGCCTGTGCCCTCCCCTCCCCCTCTTGCTTCCTCTTGTGCCATGGGACCTCTGACTCACCAGCTCGTTTTCACTTTCTGCCATGTGCAAAAGTAGTTTGGGGCCCTCACCAGAAGCAGATGCTGGTACCATGTTTCTTGTATAGCCTGCAGAATCAAACACACCTCTTTATCTTTATAAAGTACTCAGTCTCAGGTTTTCCTTTATAGAAGTATAAGAATAGACAAAGACAATGCTATTGTTTCTCCTGTCAACAGCAAAGAAAACAACCAAATAAAGCTCTTCTGGCCTCACATCCCTCTTCAGTTCCTATGCTGTTTTCTGTTCCCTTTGGCAGATAAAACTCCTCAAAAGGGTCCACGGCATTTCAACGTATCTTCTTTCAATCCCTCTTAAACCCACCTCAATCAGGTTTCCTTTTCTCACTCAACAAAACGGTTCTTGCATTCATGAACTCATTGTTACTGAATCCAAAGGTCAGCAATGTTATTTGACCCACCTGCATCACTAGGCATGGTGCTCCCTCCCTCCAGTTTGGTCCTCTTCCCTCATTTAGCTTCCAGGACACTACACTGTCTTGATTTTCCTCCTACTTCATGGGTCACTCCTCTATTTTCCCTCTTCCTCCTTTTCTCTCAGACTCCTTAATGCTGCAGTCAGTCCTTGGGTTTCTTCTTTTCCAAACTCATTCCCTTGTGATTGCATACCAGTCATGTGACTTGAAAAAAAACATCATTTTTCTCTAACAAATTATAAGTGTATGTCTGTAAAGTCTTTATTTATATAGGCTAGCTTGGCAGAGTAGAGAGTGGGAGAGTAGCAAATGCGCTTAGGGAGGTGGTAGATGGGGCAGATCCTGGAGGCCTTACACATTTTCTCCTTTTGGCTTTTACTTTGAATCAGATGTGAGAAAATGAAGCATTTTGAGCAGAGAGACAGGAGATGAATTACTTAAAAGTGACCTTTGAGCCAGGCTTGGTGGCTCAGCCTGTAATCCTGTGCTTTGGGAGGCTGAGGTGAGTGGATTGCCTAAGCTCGCCGGGTTCGAGACCTGCCTGGGCAACTTGGCGAGCCCTCATCTCTACAATAAATCAAAAAATTAGCCAGGCGTGGTAGCGCACGCCTGTAGTTCCAGCTATTTGGAAGGCTGAAGCGGAAGGATCGACGGAGCCCAGCAGGTTGAGGCTGCGGTGGCCGGGAGCCTGCCACTGCACTCCAGTCGGGGCGACAGAGTGAGACTCCAACTCAAAAAAAAAGTTACCTTTGCAGTACCAGAGCTTTCTAGGAAACAGAACCAATAAAGTAAGTTGGCCGTCTCTAACTGTGGGTTCCACATCTGCAGATTTAACCACTATGAATCAAAAATATTCAGAAAAAAATAAAAATAACAGTACAACAATTAAAAAATTAAAAATGAATACAATATAGCAAATATTTACATAGCAATTACATTGTATTAGGTATTATAAGTAATCTAGGGATTATTTAAAGTATATAGGATGAGCCAGGCTCGGTGGCTCAGCCTGTAATCCCATGCTTTGGGAACCTGAGGTGAGTGGATTGGCTGTGCCTGCGCGATCGAGACCCGCCTAGGCAACTTGGCGGGACCTCATCTCTACAATAAATTTTAAAAATCAGCTGGGCATGGTAGCGCGTGCCTGTAATTCCGGCTACTCAGAAGACTGAGGCGGAAGGATCGCCAGAGCCCAGCAGGTCGAGGCTGTGGTGGCCACGAGTGGCCACTGCACTCCAGTCTGGGCGACAGAGTGAGACTCCAACTCAAAAAAAATAATAATAAATAAAATAAAATAAAATAAAATATACAGGATGTTTGTAGATTATATGCAAATGCTACACCATTTACTATAAGGGATATGAGCATCCATGGATTTTGGTATACAAGGGTACTGGAACCAATTCCCTGAGGACACCAAGGAATGACTGTGTGTGTGTGTGTGTGTGTGTGTGTGTGTGTGTGTGTGTGTGTGTGTGTGTGTGTATGTGTGTGTAGTGAGAGAGACAGAGAAAAGACAGATTTTTTAAAGTACAACTTAATGTATTTATTATCAAACACTTATGTCATTACCACATGGATAAAAGAAACACAATATTATCAGGAACTCAAAGCCATTCACAGATCTCTTCCCAAACTTCCTCCTATTGCAACCTATTCTGACTTCTATATAATCAGAGAGAGATTTATTTCAAGAAATTTGTTCACATAATTACTGAGGCTGGCAAGCCAAAATCCACAGAGTGAGCCAGCAGGCTGGAGCACCAGGGGAAGAGACAATGTTGCAGTTGACGTTCTAAGGCTGTTTGTCAACAGAATTCTCTCTTGCTCTGGGGAGGTCAACTTGTTCTATTCAGTCCTTAAACTGATTGGATAAACCCACCCACCTTGGGGAATACAGTCTGCTTTACTTAAAATCCATCAATTTAAATATAAATCTCATCTAAAATCATGCTCACAGAAGTATCAGAAAAAATGTTTGACCAATTATTTGGGCACTGTGGCCCAGCCAAATTGACACATAAAATTAACCCTAACAACTCCTATGTTGAGAAGAAATTGTGGTAGTAGAAAGGCCAGAAAGGAGACTAGATAGGAGTAAATTGCAGTAATTCGGGTGAGAGATGATGGTAGCTTGGATCAAAGCTGGGAATGGAAAACATTGGTCAGAAATTGTAGATGGCTCTTTGCCACGTCTACTGAGAGAATGAAGAGCATTCTCAGCAATCGGACTGTTGACATCCCAGAAAATGTCGACATCACTCAGAAGGGACGCACAGTTATTGTGAAAGGTCCCAAAGAAACCCTGCAGAGGGACTTCAATCACATCATTGTAGAACTCAGTGTCCTTGGATAGAAAAAGAGGCTCCGAATTGACAAAGGGTGGGGAAATGGAAATTGGCACTGTTTGTGCAGAATATGCTCAAAGGTGTTACAAGAAAGACGAAGTCTGTGTATGCTCACTTCCCAGTCAACGTTGTTATCCAAGAGAATGGGTCTCCTGTGGAAATTCAAAATTTCTTGGGTGAAAAATACATTGCAGGGTTTGGATGAGACCAGATGTTGCTTGTTCAGTGTCTCAAACCCAGAAAGTTGAAGTAATCCTTGAAGGAAATAATATTGAGCTTGTTTCAAATTCAGTTGTTTTGATTCAGCAAGCCACGTCAGTTAAAAACAAGGATATTAGAAAAATTTTGGAGGGTAACTATATCTCTAAGAAAGGAACAGTTCACCAGGCTAAAGAATAAGATCTAGGAGTTGTCCAGCCACAGAAACAAAATGCCAGATGATTCCTATGGTCTACTTGTCACATTTTAATGATGCAATGAAAGTCTGTTGATTTGTGACATTTTCTTAAAAAAAAAAAAAAAAGAAAAGAAATCACAGACGGATTGTATGTAGGAAGTGAGAAAAAGAGGAATCAAGATGATTCCCAAGTTTTTGGCCTGACCAACTGGAAGAATGATGTTACCATTTCCTGGTAGGAAGGCATGGCGATAATAGGGCTTAGGACATGAGCTTCAACGACAAGGAGATAGAGGAAAGAGGGTCTGATGGGCACAGTAACAGCAAGGAGGACACAGCAGCTCCTCTTGACCTTGAAGCCTGTGGATTTTAAGAACATGATCTGGGAGTTGCCGAAGGCACAGGGAAAGGATTGAGCAACAGTGAAAGAGTGACTCAGAGAAATAACTAGATGAGTTTACATTTTGACTCATGATGAGCAATCAGTCTTATCACATGGTAGATTTCGTCTCAGGAGCACTGGGCCTCTCAGAATTTACCTGCGGCCTAGAAGTCAAAAGAGGTGTTTAATTAATAAATACTTGTTGAGCACCTATTCGGTGCTAAACACTGTCCTCCATTTTGGGGAGAAAGGAATGTTACTGCCCTCCTTCACTTAAAACCTTAAGTAGCTTCCAATCACCTTTAGACCAAGGCCAATAATATCTTTACCTGGCCTTTCACCTCATCTCTACGCACACCTTGTGCCTTTTTCCTCTCACTTTTTACAGTTATACCACATTTGTACTCCTTTAATTCCCTAAACCACCCATACTTTTTCCTGATTCAGGGTCTTTGCATAAGCCTTTTCCTCCATCTGAAAAGAGTCCTTCCCTTCCTTTGACTGTGACTGTCAGATTTCTCCCCAGGGAATAAAGGGAAAGAAAAAAAAGACTGCCCATTCCCACCCACCCAATCACCTCCACCCCACCCCTTCTCTCTCTCCCTCTGATACCCACAAACACAGGGATAAGGTCTTCTGTGATGTACTCCTATAGCTCTTTGGATGTTTCTTTTGTAAAATATGGTATTCACATGTGCCAATTCTTATTCTAGGTCTGTTTTCCCTCATGGGATCACAAGCTCTGTGAGGGCAGAGACCATGCTTGTCTCATTCACTACTATATCCTCAGTGTCTGGCAAAGTACTTTACATACAGTAGGCGCTTTCTAAACACTCGTTGAAATTTTAATGGATGAATGGCAGGCCCTCTGGCTAAATGAATGAATGAGAGACTAATCAGACTTCAAAAACCAAACCTCTTAAACTCAGTCATAATGTCCATGCCCTCTACTCAGGGCAAAGCTCTCGTTCATGGCCTATTGATCTGATCCTAACCTGGGCACATATTCCTTATTTACATAGTTTGCAAGTAGCCCTCCCTACAATAAAAAGAAAGGAGGAAAAGGGTTACCCACAGATCATATGGTGAGCCCAGTGAAAAGCAACATCGTATAGCTTGAATGCAAGTAGAAAGACAAAAATAGATGTAAAAACAAGTTAAGCCCTCAATAGTACAAAGCAGTTGAGGGTAGATAGTGCAGTACCCATGCCAACAGGCCTTGGGTACCATAAGAGCAATAACTTTATAATGACAGAAAGGGCTCAAGGGCAGGATGTGTGTATTCAAGAGTGCCTAGGCTTCCCTGTGTCTTAAATTAGCTGCTTGTTTGTATTTTATACTGTGGTTTGAATAGCAGACAGATTCTCATTCATAATAAGAAAAGTTGGTTGGGAGAGGTAGACCTGCTGGGATCAGATTATCAGTCCATAAGGGACACAAATGGGACACAAATACCTGACTGGAATTGATCGGAAGTAAGGTGCCAGTTAACTCAGAGCTTCACAAGAGACTCCTCACATACCAGATGAAATAGAAATTTGTATCAGCCCTGCCTGAGTAGAAAACTCAAAGCAAACTAAGTTTCTGCTGGTAGCAACATACTTAGAATATTTATTTATGTATTTATTTAATTTATTTGTGGGAGACACATAAACAAATTGCAGCCAGGTATGGTGGCTCATGACGGTGATCCCAGCACATTGGAAGGTCAAGGCAGGAGGATTGCTTAAGCCCAGGAATTTGAGAACAACCGAGGTGAGTGAGTAAGCCCTCATCTGTATCAAAAAAAAAAAAGCTGGGCATGATGGCGCATGTCTGTAGTCCCAGCTGAGACAGAGGGTTGCCTGAGCCCAAGAGGTCGAGGCTGTGGTGGGCTATGATCTGTGCCACTGCACTCCAGCCTGGGCAACAGCAACTCTCAACTCCAACAAACAAACACAAACATTTACATACACAGTTTTAATAATAGCCATCTGCCAATTCAATCTGAAAGGAATTAACATGTACAATTTCATGGTCACAGGAAATAAATCTAAATTCTATTGTGAGTGGGATTGCAAAATAGTAGAGCCACTGTATTAAAAAAGTTTGGTAGTTTCTTATAAAATTTAACATATACACTTAGCATACAACACAGCAGTACTCTGTCTTAATCTTTTCAGGCCGCCTTAGCAAAATACCATAGAATGGATGACTGAAACAGAAACTTATTTTTTCACAGTTCTGGAGGCAGAAAGTCCAAGATCAAGGTGCTGGCTTGGTTTAGTCTCTAGTGAGGCCATTCTTCTTGCCTTCTCGTTGTGCCCTCACATGGCCTTTCCTCTGTGCACTTGTGTACAGAAAGAAAGAAATTGCTCTCTCTTTTTCTTATAAAGCCAGGTTCATGAGGGGTATTAGTACTCCAACCTCATGATCTCATTTAACGTTAATTACCTCCTAAACGTTCTATCTCTAAATACAACCATAATGGGGTTTACCATTTGAATTTTGAATTTTTGAATTTTGGGATGGCACACTGAGTTCAGGGCACACTGTTAGGTATTTACCAAAGCATATTGAAAATTTGTGTTCACACAAAACATGTATGTAAATGTTATAACAGCTCTTCTTTCATAATCACCAAGAACTGAAAACAACCAAGATGTCTTCAACTGGTGAATTGATAAATAAACATTGGTACATTCATATAATGAAACACTTCTTATCAACAAAAAGGAACATGCAACAGCCTGGGTGAATTTCAAAGGCATGAAGCAAAGCTTAGAGAAAACAGACTCAGAGGCTACATATTATATGATAACATCAATGTGACATTCTGGAAAATAGTCAAAACTATAGGGACAAAAAAACTGATTAGTGACGGGATGGATGAGAAAGGGTTTACTATCAAGGAAGCACTAGAAAACTTTTAGAGCATTAAAAATGTCCAATGTCTTGACTGTAGTGGTTGCTACATGACTGTATGTATTTGTCAAAATTCATCAAACTGTGGGTGAACTTTATAGTATATAAATTATACCTTAAAGAATCTGACATAAAAAATAAACAGGAGACTGACAAATTAAACTTGAATGTACATTTTTGCTAAAGAGAAATATGAAATAAATCAAGAATTTTCAAGCACAAAACATATTAGAATAAAATTTTGTTGAAATTGTAGAGTGAAAACATGAGTTAAAGGAGAACAATGACATCAATTTCTAATTATTAAGCCGGGCTCGGTGGCTCAGCCTGTAATCCCGCGCCTTTGGGAGGCTGAGGT
>NW_007253864.1:647201-648730 GCF_000164805.1 Carlito syrichta | reverse complement strand
AGCCGGGCGTGATAGCGCATGCCTGTAATTCCGGCTACTGGGAAGGCTGAGGCGGAAGGATCGCCAGAGCCCAGCAGGTCGAGGCTGCGGTGGCCGGGAGCGGCCACTGCACTCCAGTCTGGGCGACAGAGTGAGACTCCAACTCAAAAAACAAACAAACAAACAAACAAACAAACAAACAAACAAAAAACAGCTTTAAAAAGGTTTATAGCCAGGTGCGGGGGCTCACTTTAGAAGTCCACGTGAGGATCTCAAACAGGATTTGAGATCAGCCTGGCAACATGGTGCGACCTCATCTCTACTATAAATCAAATCTTTAGCCAGGTGTGGTGGTGTGCACCTGTAGTCCCAGCTACTTGGGAGGCTGAGGCAGAAGGATTGCCTGAGTCTCGCTGGTCAAGGCTTTGGTAGCCATGATCATGCCACTGCACTCCAGCCTAGGTGACAGAGAAAGACCCTGACTCATATATATATATATATGTGTATATATATATATATATATATATATATATATATATAGTTATAGTTACAATGCTAGATATTACATAATTTGTACCTAATTAAATCTTTCATGAAAAATGCTAGATGCCAACTTTAAAATATGCCAGGAGGTAATTTCTTTAAGACGACATGACCACTGTGTTTTGTTGTATAAGAGTTAATGTGAAGTTTCACAGTTAAGCCATATTTTCAAAGATGATATATAGTTGACCCTCCATATCTGTAAGTTCTGCATCTATGGATTCAACCAGCAACAGATAAAAAATATTTGAAAAAAAAAGCAACAATAAAAATAACAGCATAACAATATATATAATACAAATAAAAATCAATATAGTATAGCAATTATTTGCATAGCATTTACATTGTGTTAGGTATTATAAGTCATCTGAAGATGATTTAAAATATATGTTTGTAAGTTATAAGCAAATAGTACACCATTTAATACAAGAAACGAGCATCTACAGATTTTGATATCCTTGGGGTTCTGGAACCAATCCTTCATATATACCAGGGAAGGTTGTATAATATAAAGGAAAAATTTATTTATTTATTTATTTTTATTTTTATTTTTTGAGTTGGAGTCTCACTCTGTCACCCAGACTGGAGTGCAGTGACCGCTCCCGGCCACTGCAGCCTCGACCTGCTGGGCTCCGGCAATCCTTCCACCTCTGCCTTCCGAGTAGCCGGAATTACGGGCATGCGCTACCATGCCCAGCTGATTTTTTGATTTATTGTAGAGATGAGGTCTCGCTGCCCAGGCAGGTCTCGAACCCGCGGGCTCAGGCAATCCACTCACCTCAGCCTCCCAAAGGCGCGGGATTACAGGCTGAGCCACTGAGCTCGGTTGAAAAATTTATTTTTTGATGACTGTATTTATGTTCTTGGCATTCCATTGGGCTATCATCAGATCACAGCATGAGTAATGTTTACATCAACAAATTGTGAGGCTTCAATAAGAGTAAGATATATCAAGCTGGGCTCGGTGGCTCAGCCTGTAATCCCGCGCCTTTGGGAGGCTGAGGTGA
>NW_007253864.1:646392-647181 GCF_000164805.1 Carlito syrichta | reverse complement strand
CACTCCAGTCTGGGCCACAGAGTGAGATTCCAACTCAAAAAAAAAAAAAAAAAAGAATAAGATATATCTCTATCATCATAATCAGTCATTCATTCATCAAATACTGTCAACTTGATGCCCAGCACTGTATTAGGCACTCAGGTTAGAGCCTAGAATAAAACAGACACTTCTCATATCTTCATAGCACTTAAAGGATAGAAAGGAAAATAGACCTGAAATAGTCAAACATGAAACGTGTAAACAATTCATTATGGTTATAATAAGTGTCGATTCAAGTTTTTCTCCAAGTTGCTAAAATAAAACCTTTAGACAAATTAAGTTACAGTTTGATCAAAGAACCATTCATGAATCAGCACTCTGAACCAGAAGAGGCTCTGAGCCCAGGTGAGTGGCAAGCTTTTATAAACAGAACACAGAAGCAAAGTAGAGAAATTACTTGAATGGCTACAGCTAGGCGATAGGCTTACTGAATAAGTTCTGGTGGAAAGTCCCTAATTAGAGGTTAGTTGGCAGTTTCTGATTAAGCTTAGGTTCTGTTTTACTTTTTATATTAAATCGAGAGTTAGTTTGCTTAGGTAGAAACCCTGGCTACAGAGACAACTTCAGGCTAAGGATTCCCTTACTTGCTTTAACACAGAAAAGTGTTCGCGCGGGTTCGTGACCCGCCTGGGCAACTTGGTAAGACCTCATCTCTACAATAAATCAAAAAATTACCCGGGCGTGTTAGCGCGTGCCTGTAGTTCCGGCTACTTGGAAGGCTGAGGCGGAAGGATCGCCGGAGTCCAGCAG
>NW_007253864.1:630492-646372 GCF_000164805.1 Carlito syrichta | reverse complement strand
GGCTGCGGTGGCCGGGAGCGGCCACTGCACTCCGGTCTGGGCGACAGAGTGAGACTCCAAGTCAAAAAAAAAGAAAAAGAAAAGTGTTCACAATGATATCCAAACGATTCACTGTAATTGTTTTAAAAACATTATCCCCAGCCTAAATATCAGGACAGTACTAAATTTGTATAGACATATTGAAAAATACTTATAAACCTTTGGTCTTCTATTCTTGCCCTGTAGTCACCTTGAGACTCAGCACATAAAAAGCACATCCAACTCCAATTTTACCGAAGGTTTCATGGAGAGACTCTCTCTCATGGAGAGAGTCTTATAGTCTCAAAATTGTTCCTGCGATATCCTGTTACCTGTCTCTAACCTGCCTCTCTATCTGCAGGGTTCTGCCCCTCTCCTCCCTCCTGCCATTATAGCTTCCATAAGCCCCTGCTTTTATCCCAGTACTTTTTTCCCCTCAGTTTACCTACCACACTGAGCAAAACAAAAATAGAAAATAGCAATGTCTTACAGCTTCTCAAGGCTAAAATGTTTTATACTATACCCATTTATAAATCAAGAGAATTGGCAGCTAAAAAGCTAAAATAAAGAACAATTGAAAATAAAGTGATTCAAGTCTACTTGAGTCATGAAAAGAGAAAGCAACACAAAAATTTAAAAAGTAATAAAGTAAAATCAACTGCGTGGTTGGGAGGTAATTGTCCAGACACTGACTCTTTCCCCCTATATCTGGTTTCTTTCTGCCCCTCCAAGGGGGAGCAGCCTCTGGCCAAGGTTGATCTCTGAAGGATATGCATGTTCCCAACAATGAACCACGGAATGCAGGTGACCAAGCAAAGCCATGTGGTCATCAGTGTAATCGAGGTAATTGTAAACACTGGATAGGAATTTGGTTAATTGACTCGCTTGCCTATTAAACTGCTTGCTGTTCCACCCCAGGTGCCTTCACCGGGAGTCGTCTTGACATATTCTTTCTTCACGAACTTACGCCTCTCTGTAAGTTCGAATAAACCAGAGTTTTTCCCTGCTGGACCTCCGACGACTTCTTTGGCACAGATGAAGAGTCTTATGCGCAATCCCCCTCAGGTTTGGGGTTGCCCGTTACAGTGGTTGAGGATAGCACAAATGTGTCACGGTGAATGTGAGTTCACCCCCTGGAAAAAAGTTACTACATTAAAAAGTATCCAATATGCCGGGCTCGGTGGCTCAGCCTGTAACCGCGCGCCTTTGGGAGGCTGAGGTGAGTGGATGGCCTGAGCCCACGGGTTCGAGAGCCGCCTGGGCAGCGAGACCTCATCTCTACAATAAATCAAAAAATCAGCTGAGCGTGGTAGCGCGCGCCTGTAGTTCCAGCTACTTGGAAGGCTGAGGCGGAAGGATTGCCGGATCCCCGGCAGGTCGAGGCTGCGGTGGCCGGGAGCGGCCACTGCACTCCAGTCTGGGCGACAGAGTGAGACTCCAACTCAAAAAAAAAAAAAAAAAATCCAATAATTATTTGAAAGGCTCACCTAACATTGAGACGTAGGAAAGTCCTAGCAATTAGGAGATTCGAATTTAGGCAGACAGGCCCCTTGCTATTATCCTTACTTTTTTTTAGATAAGGCCAGCCCGGCGATGAGGAGTATTAATTCTGAGAACAGCTAAGATAATACACCTTCCCATGTCACTGTTTCTTGGACGTTTTTATCTCACTACGATGTGGAGGTGTGCCCTTAACACACAGAGAAGGCGCTTTTATTTCAGCCCAACGGAGGAGGCTCCGTAAGCTGATTTGTTCAAAATCGCTTTTTTGGCCCCCGTGGACTTCCGGCGTGGACTACATTTCCCAGCAGGCCTTGCGCAGAATACGGGTGCCTGCAGGAGGCCAGACGCCTTTGGCGACGGCGCAGTCGCGGTGCGGGCGGCTGGCGGGCGGCTGACGGGCGGGCGCTTCGCGGTTTGAATGGCTGCGGGCCCGGGCCCTCACCTCATCTGAGGACCGGCTGCTCAGGACTGCGCTATGCCGTCCGGAGGTGACCAGTCGCCGCCGCCACCCCCGCCTCCCCCTCCGGCGGCGGCAGCCTCGGACGAGGAGGAGGAGGACGACGGCGAGGCGGAGGACTCCGCTCCGCCTGCCGAGTCGCCAATCCCTCAGATCCAGCAGCGGTTTGACGAGCTGTGCAGCCGCCTCAACATGGACGAGGCGGCGCGGGCCGAGGCCTGGGACAGCTACAGGAGCATGAGCGAGAGCTACACGCTGGAGGTGCGCTCGTGGGAAGAGATGGGGGGTTCCGGGCCTAGTCGGCGTGAGTGGGGTGCCTCCGACGCCGGGTGGAGCGCCCCGCGGGGGCCCTCCGGCAGGCTCCGGGGCGGAGAGGGGTGGGGACCCTCTCTGCGCACCGTCGTCCTGGGAACCAGGCTTTTCAAAGGTGCAGAGCAGCCCTGAAGGTGAATCCGGTCTCGCTGCTCTTCCCTCTGGGCGCAGATTGGGGGACACCTCTTGCCCTAAAGTAGCACAGCGAGACTGAGATCACGATGAGAAAAATGGGCGTGTGTGACCCACTTGATCCCCGCGCCCCTAGTTAGTAGAATGAACAGGTGTAGTTAGTTGTCAAGACCGAACCGAGAGGGGGCGGGGACTTGCGGCGTATTTACACAGCGGTTACCCGGATTTAGCGCCCGGGTCTGGTCTTTTTCTCCTGTACCGAGTCGTCCTTGCCCTGGCATTGCATTGGCTTCGGTAAAGACTCTGTTAGGTTTTGGGCTGTGTGGATGTGTGCGTGAACAAAATAACTCATCTTCCCCAGGCCAAATGAAATGGGCTTTCTGGCGACCCGGATATAGACATGCTCCTTATGTCGCTAGGAATCAGGACTGCGACTACTTTGAGGACCTTTTGGTCACCCCAGACTTTGCCCAGGACTTCCGTGGCTGCCGTGACCCAGGCATAACTGTTAGTTTCCTTTCTCCGGACTGGGCTTGCAGATGAGAAAAATGGCCATTCTAGCCAGTGACTGTCAACTCCGTAGGCACCTCCCCTTCATGGGCCAATGGGAAGTGACACGGAAGTCCAGATTGTTTATCAGCTGTTTTGACTGCCTGTGTGTGTGGCATTTAAGCATGAGGCCATTTGATTTTCTTAAGCAGTTTTATATACAGTTTGCGGAAGGCTCAGGATGTGAAAGTCTAACCAAGGTATTATTTAATGTGGTGTTTTTGTCTGTGTGTCATCCTAAGTTTATTTTTTGTTTATATTTGTATTAATAGGATTTTAATTTAATTACTAGTTCCCTCTCCCAATTGTTATATCTACAGAAGAAAGATAGATGTGGTGACTTTAGAACCCGACAGACCTGGGTAACTTTGGACAATTTACTTAGCCCCTGGAAAACTCAATTTTGTGATCTGTAAACTGCATATTTGCAGAGCTGCTCTGATGGTTAAATAAGATAATATGTAGTTCCAGGCACATAAAGCACTCATTGGAACAGTGCTTTCGAGTAGTTTACTAAGTCTTTCATACACTTACATGATCTGGCTGACCAGACCGTGTTCCTATTCTCCTCTTAGTGCTTTCCTGGACTCAGACAAAGAGAAAGACTTTTTTTGGTGAAGGGCATAAATGCCTCCAAACTAGCTCTAGTTTTACTCTTAGGGCAATCCTGTAAATTAAATAGAGCAAGCATTATCACCATACAGTTGAGTTGAGTCTAGTGTTACTTAAGTGACATTTAATAGATGGTTAGAAAATTATTTTTGAAAGCACATGCTTGATTACTCAATTTTTTTTTTTTTTTTGAGTTGGAGTCTCACTCTGTCTCCCAGGCTGGAGTGCCGTGGCACATTCACGGCCACCTCAGCATTGACCTGCTGGACTCCGGCAATCCTTCCACCTCAGCCTTTCAAGTAGCAGGAACTACAGGCGCACACTACCAGACCCTGCTAATTTTTTATTTATTGTGGAGACGAGGTCTCGCCAAGTTGCCCGGGCTACTCTCAAACCCGTGGGCTCAGGCAATCCACTCGCCTTGGCCTCCCAAAGTGCTGGGATTACAGGCTGAGCCACCGAACCTGGCCAATTTTTTTGATTATTGAGATTTTGGTCTCAGCTTCTTAGCCCAGTTTACCCAATGAATGAATGAATGAATATTCATTTATCTATTTTATTTGCCACTCACTATTCTAGGTGCTGGGGATAGAGCAGTGAACAAAGCCTAAAAATCCCTGCCCTTGTGGAGTTTACAGTCAGGTATGCTGTAAGATCATGTGGGATTGTAATCTCATGGAAGCATAATGGAAAATAAAGCTCATATGATACTTAACACAGAATACTGATTATAAAATTTTGACATTTGATTTCTTGTATTTTCTGTGCATTTATATTGTGATTCATTCTCACAGTCCTCAGCTAAGAAAATGGAACCCCTGAGACTATTAAGTCATTTGCCCACTGCGTTATAGGATATATGACAGAGCCAGAATTTGAAACCACATCTACTTGACCCTATAAGTATATGGCCATGAGTTGTTAATTTTGTTCAGCAAATATTTTTTAGGACTAAAGATAAACCAGCCCCAGAGTCTGCTCTTTGCATAGATTATAAAGAACTCTCCCATCCGTTTTGTCCTTTAAGCACTTAAAATTATCATTTGTAAGATTAATTATTTCCTTCTTTTTAGAAATGATGTAGTTGTAAATTTTCTAGAACCAAAGTAGACCATTATAAGTTATCTTGTTAAAACCCTTTACTAAAACACAAGATAATGCTGTGACTGACTTTATACTTTCCAAGAGGTCTTAATATAGTAGAGAAATTCAGTAGTTACAAATCTGAATCTACTTTGAGATCGTATTAGTCAAGAATATTATGTGACAATGTCCCAGAGATGTGTTTAATACACAAATCTTTGTTGTGGTTTTAAAAATAGAACATCTATGCTATAATTGGGTATTTAAAGCTAGTTTATGTGTAAACATGAAAAATGGAGGATTTCCAGTTTCTCTCATTTTTATTTAGGCTAGCATTGGATACAATGAAACTAAAGGACATCTTTCAGTTCAGTCCTTATAGGGAGAGGAAAGTTGTATTACTTCTTGACTAAAAATAATTGTGAAGATGATCTTTTAGAAATAATGCCTTAAAATTATTGTTGTTATTATTATTATTATTATTATATTGAGTTGGAATCTCATTCTGTCGCCCAGACTGGAGTGCGGTGGCATGCTCCTGGCCACCACAGCCTCGACCTGCTGGGCTCCAGCAATCCTTCAGCCTCAGCCTTCCAAGCAGCTGGAAGTACAGGCGTGTGCTACCACGCCCCGCTAAGTTTTTGATTTATTGTAGAGATGAGGTCTCGCCAAGTTGCCCAGGCGGGTCTCGAACCCGCGGACTCAGGAAAGCCACTCACCTCAGCCTCCCAAAGAACAGGATTACAGGCTGAGCCACTGAGCCCGGCTTAAAATGATTATTTTTTTACTGTCTGGCAATGGATCCACAATAGTCCCTATGGTTATAAAAATAAGTTTTATTTATTCATGTATATGTTTTGATTATGGCTGAGTGTACATTCAATCTTAATTTTGCATTTATTTCACTTTTCTAGTTTTTAAGATTAAAAAATATATAAACAACAATATTGTTTCAGTCACTATGGTTATGCAACAACTTATCCTAAAATTTAGGAGAATAAAGCAATAATTTATTTTGCCTAACAGATTCTGTGGGTCAGGAATTCAGACAGGACACAGTGAGGATGTCATTTTTCTGCTTCAAAATGACAGGTGCCTCATTTGGAAGACCTGAGCAGCTAAGGACTGGCACAGTTGGTGTGCTTTTCACATCTCTTCCTATATGTGACCATTCCATGTGATCCTTCAACATGGGGACTCAGGGTAGCTGAACTTCTTACATATTGGTTCAGGATTCCCAAGGCATATGTCCTGAGAGCATGCCAGGTAGAATCTGTATTGTCATTGCATAGCATCACTTCCACCTATGCCATTGGTTGAGCCAGCTAATCAATGTGAGGGAACACAGACCCCTATCCCAGTTCAAGGTGAGGGATCACAGATCCCTACCTCACAGAGGAAAAATGTCAGTGTTACATTATAAGAAGAGGACCCCAGATAGGGCCATCATTGGAAAGAACAGTTTCCCACAAATATATAAACAACACTTATATTTCAATATAAAAATTCATATATGTAACTCATTAGTTATAAATCAATTTTCTTTTCTTTTACAGGGAAATGATCTTCATTGGTTAGCATGTGCCTTATATGTGGCTTGCAGAAAATCTGTTCCAACTGTAAGCAAAGGGACAGTTGAAGGAAACTATGTATCTTTAACAAGAATTCTGAGATGTTCAGAGCAGAGGTAACTATGTCAGAGTTTTAAACATAGAATATGGCTAACATACAAGCTCATAAATCATAGTGATACTAGGCATTCTCTCTCTTCATCATTTTCTGAGCATCTGTACCTGTGGACTTCTAAATTTAGAAATTAGATCATGGCTTCCCTTTATTATGTCAAAGATAGTATCCATTATATTTAACTTATTTGGTGAAAATATTTAAATTGTAATGTATTAGTCACTTGTATGGAAGAGTTTACTTTTAAAGGTTATGACTTATTGTGTAATATTAGGAGAAATCGAAGTATTTTGAGAAACTTCAGGAGATTACGCTGAAAAAGAAAATATTAACTATATGGCACTTTATTTAGAACTACATGTATAAGAGTTGTGTCTTAATATATGAGTATATGGAATGTAAATATTTCTCATTTTCCTGTTTGGGGGATAAGCAACACGATTATAATCAGTTTTAGAAAGGGTCAAAAAATGTTTAAAAAAGCAGAAGTTGCTTTGTTTATCTGTTGTATAATTGAATTGATTGTGTTTATTAGTTATACCTTCTGGGTGTATTTTCTTTTATGGTTTATTAAAGACTAGAGGAAAAAAGATAGCTGGCATTTTGAAGGGAATTACCTGTGTTAAAATTTATGGACCTAATGATTTTAAAAATAACTTACTATGAAAATAATAAAAAATGTAACATTTTTAGATATAATCTATTTGTAAACTATTAACTCCATCTTGAATTATATTTAGGTCTAAGAACAAAAGGCAGTACATAGAGAGTTGAACACCTGGCAGTAAACATGCAGATGTAGACTCAAATAGAGTGTAAAAGTATAATCATTACAAATAAAAGTGGTGATAGAATAACCTAGTTGAGTGTCAGATAAAGAACTTTAAAAGTAAAGGTCAATTTATGGAATCATCATATTATACTATAGTAAACCAAACTTACCTAACATTTTAGTGCAAGTATTACATTCCTGAGTTTCAGTTTTATTTCCGTTTCAAAAACTCAATTTTTATCTTTAAGTTTTTACTTGTAAATTCAGATTATTTACTTTTCTGCCTTAATGGGCCAAATGAATTATAGGAGCAGATTGGGAGTAGATATTTGCAATGCAAACAATTGATCAAAGGATTAATATCCAGATTAGTATTAGTAATATATGAATAATTACTAACAATTAGCAGATTAGTAATATATGAATAAGTACTAACAAATGATTAAATAATCCATAGCCACTAAGAATGACTAAAGAATATGATTTCACAAAGGCCAAATCTCAAAAAGCTAAAGATGAGAAAAGATGATCAATCTCACTGTTATCAAGAAAATTCAAAGTGAAAACAAAGATAAAATTTCATTCTCATCAGACTAAGAATACCAGGTTTGGTCATTATATTGCTGGTATATGTTGGTGAGAGTAAAAATTGGCATAACTACTTTTGTGGGAAATTTGACAGTATCTACTAAAAGGTACACATTCTCTGACTCAACATGGAGTGGTCCCTAGAGAAACTCTGGCACATGTGCACAAGGATATGTTTATCACAACGTTTTTTTTTGTTGTTATCTTAAAAAATTAGAAGCAACCTAAATCTCCATTCATTAGAGAGTGAATGCAAAAAGTTATGGTATATGGGCCAGGCTCAGTGGCTCCACCTGTGATCCCAGCACTTTGGGAGGCCAAAGCGAGTGAATTGCCTGAGCCTGCAGGTTCGATACCAGCCCGGGCAACTTGGGTGAGACCTGTCTCTACAATAAATCAAAAATTAAGCCTGGCTCGGTGGCTCAGCCTGTAATCCCGCTCCTTGGGAGGCTGAGGTGAGTGGATTGCCTGAGTCTGCGAATTCGAGACCCGCCTGGGCAACTTGGCGAGACCTCATCTCTATAATAAATCAAAATTTAGCCGGATGTGGTAGCACGCACCTGTAGTTCCAGCTACTTGGAAGGTTGAGGCAGAAGGAATGCCAGAGCCCAGCAGGCCGAGGCTGCGGTGACCGGGAGCGGCCACTGCACTCCAGTCTGGGTGACAGAGTAAGACTCCAACTCAAAAAAAAAAAAAAAAAATTAACTGGGCGTGGTAGTGCGTGCCTGTAGTTCCTGCTACTTGGAAAGCTGAGGCGGAAGGATTGCCAGAGTCCAGCAGGTCGATGCTGGGTGACTATGTGTGTGCCACTGCACTCCATGCAGCCTGGGCAACAGAGTGAGACTCCAACTAAAAAAAAGAAAAAGAAAAGAAAAAGTTATGATATATGTATATGAAGGATTAATTTTCGCAATTAAAATAAATTAGAACTTATGCAAGGGATGGCCCCCCAACTGGAATTTATTTATAAAAAATTATGTATTCTTACATGTTCAGTCACCTTCAAAGTATTCTCCGTTGAATGCAATATACCTATTGAGACACTTTTTCCACTGCTCAGAATAGCTTTTGAACTCGTCAATTTTGATGCCTTTTAATGCTTCTGTCATTTTTTGTTTCTCCTCTTCCACAAGACATTTCCCTTTGAGGACTTTTTTCATTGGACTTTTCAAAAGTCCCTTGGAGTGAGATCGGGTGAATAGGGAGGGTAGGGAATGGAGGTCATGCTGTTTTAGTCAAAAACTTCTGAAGACTCAGCAAGTGTCAGCAGTTGCATTGTAAATCACCCATCCTAAAATGGGCAAATGCTTAAAGAATCTCCAAAAAAAGTTCACTGTAGCCAAACGTATCTTCTCACAACACTAGCTGGTACAGTGATGCTGATGGATTCCTAGAACACTTACCTAGTGGGAGAGGCCTGTACTATAAGGGTCTGCCCTTCAAAAAATCTGGGTTTCCTGGATCCCCCTTTGTATAGCAACATTAATGAATCTCAGAAACATTGCATGAAAAAGCAAGTTGTAGAATGCTTCTTAACTGATACCATTTATATAAAATATAGAAATGCATACATAAAAGATTAGTACATATTGTTTATTGATATATATTTAATAAATATGAAAATATGGGAAGGATTAAGACCAATTTTAGAATGGTGGTTATCTTTGGGGAAGAAAGGTGGAGGATGGGATTAGGGAGAAGTACAAATGGGTATTTTGGCTGTTTCTA
This sequence comes from Carlito syrichta, assembly GCF_000164805.1. Lineage (NCBI taxonomy): Eukaryota > Metazoa > Chordata > Mammalia > Primates > Tarsiidae > Carlito > Carlito syrichta. Next base: position 636,932 of record NW_007253864.1, on the reverse strand, counting down.
TAGTGTTTTTAGTTTTTAAAAAATTGTAGGCCAGCTGTGGTGGCTCACACCTGTAACCCCAGCACTTTGGGATGCAAGGTGGGAAGGTTGCTGGAGCCCACGACTTTGAGACCAGCCTAGGCAACCTAGTGAGACCTTGTCTCTACCAAAAAAATTAGCCAGATGTGGTGGCGTGCACCAGTAGTCCCAGCTACTTGGGAGACTGAGGAAGAAGAAGGATCTCCTGAGCCTAAGAGACCAAGACTGTGGTGAGCCCTGATTATGTCATTGCACTTCAGCCTGGGTGATAGAGTGAGACCCCTGACTTAAAAAAAAAAAAGTCTGAAGTAAACATGACAAAATTTATTTAATATATAACATTTAAAAAATCTGGCAGTTGTGTATATTAATGTTGGTTACATTACTCTTGTTAATTTTGTTTGTATTTTAAAGTATTATATATATATATATATATATATATATATATATATATATATATATATATTTTTTTTTTTAGAGACAGAGGTCTTGCTCTGTTGCTCAGGTTAGAGTGCAGTGGCAGTATCATAGCTCTCTGTAAAACTCCTGGGCTCAAGCAATCTTCCTGTCTCACCCTGCCCACTCCCCAGTATCTGGAATTACAGGCACGAACCACTGTGCCCAGTTTATGATTTTTTAAAAAAACTTTAGGTAATCTAAAAACAAACAAAAAAGATTAGGAGGATCAGAGTTGTATACTAATCTGTAAGAGATTAAGCTAATCAGAGAAAATGAGTTTTGATTTTATTTCACTGTCTAAAAGTAATATAATTTAATGAGGTACTCTTAATTTACTTTTAATTATTTATATTTGTGTACTTTACCTTGATGCTAATTATGAAAATATCTTTTTTATTTTTAATATTAGCTTAATTGAATTTTTTAATAAGATGAAGAAGTGGGAAGACATGGCAAATCTACCCCTACATTTCAGAGAACGTACTGAGAGATTAGAAAGAAACTTCACTGTTTCCGCTGTAATTTTTAAGAAATATGAACCCATTTTTCAGGACATCTTTAAATATCCTCAAGAGGAGCAACCTCGTCAACAAAGAGGAAGAAAACAGCGGTAAGTTTTTATATTTGTTAATCAGGATTACCCTTTTGTCTGTGTTAGTTTTGATCCCTTAGTTTGTTTTGCTAGTCTTAAAAAAGAAATGTTTTTTATAATCTTTTTCTCTAACAGTTTTATTTTAATGATTTTTATTTTAATGAATTTTTTTGCTTTTCACAGTGTGTTAGCCATTAGAAGTTTGACTTCTTTCATATTACAGAATGTACGGGATCTTTGTCTACATAAACTTTTTTGGTTAAGCAACCAAAAATGCAGACTGCACAAATCAGACTTTAGGGACTTTAACCAGTTAGCTCCTCTGGATATTGACCGCTATATTGACAATTGTATTTTCTATTATTGACTATGTGGATTATTTCTATTATTTGACTTTTATGTCAAATTGAGTAATAAGTAATCCTCCTCAAATGACTTCTCTATGTATTTTGATTTTTATAACTAATCAAGAATAGAGAAATTGGATTGGGGGAGGATAGGGTAACTGAAACTATCAAGAAAGTGTGCTTTCTGATAAGGGCAGTTATGGGATACAGATTTTCCTGGTTTATCATGAAAGTTTTTCATAAAATAGAAATGAAATTCTACTAGAATTAGAAAAGTATTGACAAGAAAAGTAGGGGGACAGGAGTTAAAATTATCGGGCTAGAATGAATAACATTTTCTTTTCCTTTTTTTTTTTTTTTTGAGTTGGAGTCTCACTCTGTCGCCCAGACTGGAGTGCAGTGGCACGCTCCCGGACACCCAGCCTCGACCTGCTGGGCTCTGGCAATCCTTTCGCTCAGCCTTCCAAGTAGCTGCAACTACATGCCCAGCTAATTTTTTGATTTATTGTAGAGATGAGGTCTCGCCAAGTTGCCCAGGCGGGTCTCGAGCACGCGGACTCAGGCAATTCACTCACCTCAGCCTCCCAAAGCGCAGGATTACAGACTGAGTCACCGAGCCCAGCTTGCTTTTCTTTAAATATAAAAATTTGACAGGGCGCGGTGGCTCAAACCTGTAATTCCAGCACTTTGGGAGGCCAAGGTGAGAGGATTTCCTGAGCCCACGGGTTCGAGAACAGCCTGGGCAACTTGGCAAGACCTCATCTCTACAGTGCATCAAAAAACAAAAACAAAAAACTAGCCAGGTGTGATAGCGTGTACCTGTAGTTCCGGCTCTTTGGAAGGCTGAGGCGGAAGGATTGCCTGAGCCCAGCAGGTCGTCGCTGGGGTGGCCATGAGCATGCCACTGCACTCCAATTTGGGCAGCGGAGTGAGACTCCGTCCCCCAAAAAAGAAAAAAAAAGTAAATAAATAAAAAGTAAATAAATAAATATAAAATTGTATACAAATTGGGAAGGATGTTTACAATAAATATAAACTTTTAAAAATAAACTATTTACATTTAAATATAGTTGATACCAGTGATACAAAAGCAGTTGGTCTAGTTTGTGGTTTTGGGGAAGTGACTTTAATTGTGTTTTCTAAAATTTGTGTATAAGCTTTGTTCTGAGTTTAAGGAAGACCAATGTGATCATTTATAGAAAGATAAAGAATATCTCCTTTCTTTGAAGAAGCTAGGAAATTGTACTCATTTTGGTATTTATTTATTTATTTATTACATAATATCCATTAAAAAAATTTTCTTATAAAGATGTGGAGTGCAATTCAGGGCTAGGTATACTAACATTGATCATGCAGGTACCCTTGTTGATGAGGTATGCCCTTCCCTCCCCTTGCAGTTTCCCTCAACTGCCAATCGCAATGCTCCCCTCCCCCTTTTTAATATTTATTAGGGTGTATATACAGCCTAATTCTAATTAATAAAACGGTAAAATCACTTTATAAACAATTTTACATTTTTATCACTTTGTAAACTTTCTGTTAGCTCTTTCTGCTAACAATTGTACTAATGTATAGTACTTCCTAGCAGTTATTATGGGCTAGGGTCTCTTTTAAGACTTAAAATATATTACTTCAGTTATTCTTATGACAACCTGTACGGCTGATTCTGTTGTTACTTATAGGGAAAATAATCCCCTGAGAGATGAAGTAATTTGGCCAAGGTTACTCTTATTGAAACTCATTCTATTGTAGAACCCATGTGCTTCACCATGGCCGTATACCGCATCTCAAGCTATTCTTTAAAAGTTTGTCACTATTCATTGAGCACTTATCCACAGGAAGTACTTTGTTAGGTATTATGTAGGACACAAGTATGAGAAACAAAACAAAACAAAAATACCACCGCTTCTGTTTTTTGAGAACTTACAGTGTAGTCAGGGAGATGAGGAAGGTATTATAAAGATTTCAGTGTGTGCAATGCAGCGTATTATGAAAGTCACATGAATAAAATCAAGAAATGTAGGACTTCTGAGGCAAAGCAAAAACAAAATCAAAAAAACACCAAATGAGCCAGTCAGGTAAGTTTGTATGGAATAAGTAGAAATTAGTCTTGAAAGATGGTTAAGATTTTGATAAGTAGATAGATCCTTCTGTGCAGAGGAAATAGCAAGAATAGACACAAATGCAGCAAGAGGAAATTTCGAGAATATTAGTCAAGTTTTTTCTAGAATTCTCAAGTTATAGAGCCAGAATTTAGAGTAGCTTAAGTGTCAGGCTAAAAAAATTTGAATTTTCTCTTGGTAGGCAATCAAAACTAGAAATAGTTTATCATGTGCCTGTGGTAGAGAGGCTACTTTTAAAAACAGGACACTGACATTTAATCCTTGCCATGGACTGGTGAATTAAGTACAGTACTGTACCAAAGTAGAACAATCTTTTAACAGATGAAGCAACTAAGCCCAGGGAGAGGAAGTGTACCTTGCTAATGATAGTGCTAATACTAAACCTGATCTCCTGATCTTCTCCAGGATATTTTGCTCTTCTTGGCATCTTGTTAGAATAAGGCTGTTGGGATGTGGAGATCACAGATGTCTTGTCTAAACATTGGCAGAGGTTTGGGTAGAAAAGCCAAACTGAAAGCAGGTCTGAAATGCCATTTAAATTGCCAAGACAACTTGGCAAATTACAACAGGTACTTTTAATGGATGGAAGTATAAGGAATTATAGAAAGCCCATAATTTACGTTAAAAAAAGGCTTTAGTGATTTGGCATCAATCTGGAATATATTCAGGGAGGAAGGGTTGCAGGTCATTAGGGAAAAAAATCAGGAAACATCTGACTGAATATAAAGATCTTAAAGCAGCATAGTCTTGCTGATGTCATCAAAAGAATTATTGTTGTTTTCTACTTTATCTGTCTTGCCTTCAAAAAACTTTAAAATTTCTTTATAAATTTCATTTTTCTAAGCTCTTTCCCTGGCTCCCAGCTATTTCCTATAGCTGAACTTCTTGCACATTTTCCATGTGACGCTCAATCTGATATCATTCCCTCTAACTGTGGATTTTATTACACACCTATTTTACAGTCATTTGGGATGTCTTTTTTCTAATTCTTCTGTTGTCTCATAACTTTTATTTTTTTTCCCCTGAAGGCGGCAGCCCTGTACTGTGTCTGAAATTTTCCATTTTTGTTGGGTGCTTTTTATTTATGCAAAAGGTAAGAAAAGTGTAATCGTTATTTAGATATTAATAAGTTTATTTAAATTTTCAGGTCCAATTTTGTATACCTGTAATATACCTGTAATATGTGTCTGCAATTAACTCAGTGTTTGAATTTTATCTTATTCAGTCTATAATTATCGCCTGAAGAAACTTCATCCTCTTACAATCCACCACAGTGATCTTTTTTTTTTTGCCAATATAACAGTTTTATTATATTTACTTTCTAATAAAACTAGTGATTTTAAGGACAAGAAAACTTCAGATTAAGAAAGACAGGTATTTTTCTTGCAAGAATTTAAATAATAATATGCTTTTATAACTATAAATGCATAGCTATGTGTATATATATATATTTTTTTTTAAGATATGGGGTTAGGTGTACAAATGTTGATTACACAGTGATCTTTCATGGTGCATGCAATCTTTTCTTTTCTTTTTTTTGAGTTTGGGTCTCATTCTGTTGCACGATCATGGCTATCATGCCACAGCCTCAACCTCCTAGGCTCAAGTGATCTTTCCGCCTCAGCCTCTGGATTAGGTGGGACTATAGGCACTTGTCACCACACCGGGCCTTTTTTTTTTTGTAGAGTCATAGTCTTACTATGTTGTCCAGGCTTGATCTTTTCTAACATAGTAGTTTCATTAGTTTTATTCAGCTCTTCATGTATTTATTTTAGAGTAAGATGCATTCTGTTATAGCCACCTTTCTCGTGACATTTTCTCAGCATGTGGGCATAACAGATTATTTTATTCCTTATAAATAAGCTATCTTTGACTTCTCATGGCAAGTACACACCAGTGACAAGTTTGGGCTTGTCACATGAAGGGCTTTGTGGCCAGTAAATCAATAGCTGGCATTTTCCATTTTATATAAAATCTGAAATCTTCTCATTCCTGATAAATAAGCCAACACTGGAGATTAAACAGATTTCCATTTACTTGTTATCTTTGTTAAGAGATAAAATAATCTACAAAGTCAGATTTATTTGTAAAATCAGAATTTGCAATGGAAAGTATATCATGTTGAGACAGTCCTAGAATTTTAATTTAGATTCTGATCATTAGGGGCATTTCAGCTTTTTCTAAGAAGTTATAACACTCCTGGCTTTTTGCCTTCTATGGCAAGTACATACCAGTGACAAGTGTAGGCTTGTCATTGTGATCTGATGGGCTTTGTAGCTTGAAATCAGTAGGTGCTACTTCCTATTTTATGCATGAGGAACCAAGTGTGTTTTAATATTAAATCTCTTTATAGTAGAAGCAAGCAAGTTAGTTTAGTTCTATCAGTGCAGAATTTAATCTATTAATTTGCCTTTCTGGCAACAGAAGAACATTTTTTTTTTCCTGTTTAATCCATTTAAATGATTTGGTGAATGTTTCCATCCAAATGAAAAAAGAATGGCTTATCTTGATATTCTATGGTAAGTGATACCTTTCTTTGGTGGAAAGGAAAGAAAAAATCCTGAAACAAAGTGCTGTGCATCTTTGTGTGTGTGTGTGTGTGTGTGTTTGTGTGTTTGTGTACATTCATACATTTGGATAGGCATTAAGTGTGAAAATGCTGAGATTTAGAAATAATTTTTCAGATGTATGTTAGCTACTTAAATTGAATTCATCTGATATTACAAGAATGTAAACTCAGTATGAAGAATATATATGCTGTATTTACCAAAAGGATAGACTTGACATTAGAAAATAACTAGAAATATGTCTTTATTTTTTTTATTATTTTTTATTTTTTTTTGAGTTGGAGTCTCACTCTGTCGCCCAGACTGGAGTGCAGTGGCCGCTCCCAGCCTGCTG
>NW_007253864.1:556046-630472 GCF_000164805.1 Carlito syrichta | reverse complement strand
GTGGCCGCCCCCAGCCACCGCAGCCTCGCCTGCTGGGCTCCGGGGATCCTTCTGCCTCAGTCTTTCCAGTACCTGGAATTACAGGCGCATGCTACCACGCCCAGCTGATTTTTTGATTTATTGTAGAGATGAGGTCTCGCTGCCCAGAGACCCGCGGGCTCAGGCAATCCACTCACCTCAGCCTCCCAAAGGCGCGGGATTACAGACTGAGCCACCGAGCCCGGCCATATGTCTTTATTTTTAAGAAATTATGATAATAATAAAACACAATGCTTCAGTGTTAGACTTCAGGCAGCACTGCAGAATGACATGTTTCTGTAAGTTTAGGTTTGGGCTTCTTTGTTACCAAGTATCAGCAATTATTTTTGGGATAGTAGCTCTAGAATTTAAATGTACTTAGTGGTGATCCTATTGCATTAATATGTGTGAGCTTATAGTATAATGTAGAAAAGTATTGACAAATGTTAGGAGTCTGATAAAAAATTCGGATCTTTTTAAAGTACATATATGAGAATAATAACTATATAAATAATTTTTCAGCTGTCTCCTAAGTCTAGTAATTTTTATGACAAAAACGTTTTCATGCAAAACAGTTTCTTACAGTCTGAGATAATTTTTGAAGTTTTTTGTGTCCACATTTTTCAAAGGAAAGACTGATTATAATAAAGTTTTAGTTAGTTACTGGGTATGCAATAAATAGTGAATAGTTAATGAATTAATGACATTTTTAGTAAAGTTTTAGTTTTCATTAAACTCTTAGAAATTTGTTAAAACACATATAAATTTTGAGTCAACTCTGTACAATAGTGTATAATATCTTTATAATTAAATGAAGAAATTATTTTAAAAATATTGTAAAGTTGATGTTAATTTAACTCTGTAACTGTTTATAATACTATAGGTAATTTCCCCATGATTAGTGATGATTTGGTCAATTCTTATCATCTTCTGCTTTGTGCTTTGGACTTAGTTTATGGAAATGCCCTTCAATGTTCCAATCGTAAAGAACTTGTGAACCCTAATTTTAAAGGTAAGTTTGTAAATCAAAGATTATTGGACAACCTACATTTCTGTGTTGTATTTACTCTTGAGGGCTCTATACGTAGTATAGTTTTCCTAGCATTAGAGAATGTTAAGTATTTTGTAAAACTTCCATCATTATAGTTTTCCAGGGTACTTATAACTAGAAGTCAAACTCTCTGTAAAAATATTTTTGGAAAAAAAGTTGTAGTTATCACAAAGTTTAGTCTTAGATGACAGCTTTATAAGTTTCTGAAGTATATACTCAACAAGGATAATGCATTTAGAAATTCAGTAGCAAAAATGTCATCAAAACTGATAGTTTTTTCCCACGTTGGCAAGCTTTGTGCCTGACATGCTGTAGGAGGTCAAAAAGGATTTACTGAGAGATTCTTCATTTCAAATTTTGGTACAGAGAAAAGTTAGGCATCCCCCCTTCCCCTTTTTTTTGAGTTGGAGTCTCTTTGTGTTCCCAGGCAGGAGTGCAGTGGCATGATTACAGCTCAACCTCCTGGGCTCAGGTGATCCTTCTGCCTCAGCCTGCAAGTAGCTGGGACTACATGTGTGCACCACCATGCTTAGCTGATTTTTTTTTTTTGAGTTGGAGTCTCACTCTGTCGCCCAGACTGGAGTGCAGTGGCCGCTCCTGGCAACCGCAGCCTCGACCTATTGGGCTCCGGCGATCCTTCCGAGTGGCTGGAATTACAGGTGTACGCTACCACGCCTGGCTAATTTTTTGATTTATTGTAGAGATGAGGTCTCGCTGCCCAGGCGGGTCTCGAACCCGCAGCCTTAGGCATCCACTCACCTCAGCCTCCCAAAGGCGCGGGATTACAGGCTGAGCCACTGAACCCGGCTTTTTTTTTTTTTTTTTTTTGGTAGAGACAAGGTCTTGCTATATTGCCCAGGCTGGTCTCAAACTCCTGAGCTCAAGTGATCCTCCCTTCCAAAGTGCTGGAATTATAGGCGTGAACCACTGGGGCTGGCCTATGGTTCTAAAATACATGAAATGAACTTTTATTTTCTAAACTAACAGATGTGTGGAAATGATAATTATTTTGGCATTGTATTTAGTAGGCTTTAAGGTTTATACTTTCTATGACTGATATACAGATAGGAGCCCAAATTATGATTTACAAAGAAAATACCAAAAAGGGGGCCGGGTGCAGACTCAAGTCTGTAATCCCAGCACTTTGGGAGGCTGTGGTGAGAGGATTACCTATTTCTAGGAGTTCGAGACTAGCCTGGGCAACATAACGAGACCTTATCTCTACAACAAATCAAAAAATTAGCCAGGTGTGGTGGCACGTGCCAATAGTCCCAGCTATATCAGAGGCTGAAGTGAAAGGATTACCTGAGCCCAGGAGGTCAAGGCTGTAGTAGCTGTAATCGGGCCACTGTACTCCCACCTGGTCAACAGAGTGAGACTCTGACTAAAAAAAAAAAATTAAAAAGTATGTATTGAGCTAACATATAATGCTGCTATTTGACTAGTGCTGTGATAGGATTTTGGATGATTGTCAGTTTTGGGGTGGTTCTAGTTAGAATTTTAACTTGTCTGATTATCAAGATGGATTTTTAAAGTTAATGGAGTTAGATACTTCAGTTGCTTCTGGTGTGGTAAATTTAATGTTCCTCATATTCTTTTCTGTCCTTTCTCTCATCTCTACTCTAACTCCCTTTTACATTTCCAAAAAGCTGCTTTCCTTCATTTTTACCTTCTTTTTTCATTTCTAATTTTTAATTTTTTTCTCTGCTGAGCCTAGAGCAAGAATAAACTATAAAGTAATATGATAGATAAATATATCAAATATAATTAAATCAAAGTATATAATCTTTGAAAAGCATTTTTAAAAAGTGGTTTTGGTTGAATGTAAGGATTATTTGCAAAGTTATATTTTATTTTTGTGTCTTTTGGATTCCAGGGCAACATACTAAAATTTAAATTTTTAGTTTTCCCCTTAACCATCTCCAGATAGATGATTACATATTGAAATCTTTTAAATAATGATATACTTTACCTTGATTTGCCATCTTTTGATATATATTTAAGTAGTATCAAATTAGGCTTATACACACTGTTTCCTATACATTCACATGCTAACTTGTATGCTGATCAGACTATTATTTATATTTTAGTTTTTTAGTTTGGTTTGTTGAGTGCTAACTGATATCTCTGTTTTGTGATTCTATACCCTAGGTCTGTCTGAAGATTTTCACACTAAAGATTCTAAACCTTCCTCTGACCCACCTTGTGTCATTGAGAAACTTTGTTCCTTACATGATGGCCTAGTTTTGGAAGCAAAGGGAATAAAGGAACATTTCTGGAAACCCTATATTAGGAAACTTTATGAAAAAAAGGTTTGTAAGTAACCGAAATAATGCGCAATGTTTTCTGGAGAAAGAGTTGGTTTAATGTGATGACTAAAGGATCTCTTCTTTCATCATAGCTCCTTAAGGGAAAAGAAGAAAATCTTACTGGATTTCTTGAACCTGGGAATTTTGGAGAGAGTTTGTGAGTACTTCTTTTATAAAACTACTTTAATATTTTACACTGTATACTTAGGAAACCTTGGAGTTTAGTGTTTTTTTATTGTTTATACTCTGGCAATGTAGAATATTTTGTGGGAGAATAGAGGGAAGCAATCAAAATTCTGTAAACTCCTATAAACATTTGTTTTATCATTTATTGAAAATTATATGATGTTTTAAAGTTTTATTCAACTTCTGGATTATAAGTTTTGAAATAAAGAAATTATTTACAAACTATGAGGTGAAAAATGATGATGTGTAAATACCGTGGTCTTCAGAGGTGCCTCGAGCAGTTGAGACAGACTGTTAAGCTTCTCACTAGAAGCTGCACCTATCCAGCAGCTGATTCACTGACAACAAAACATATTTGCCATGTGATAGATGAGTGGAGTATAGCAGGCTTACATTTTATACTCTCTAGTTTTTATAATTACCAGTGATCCCACTAAAATGTTAACTTTCAAAAAAGTATTAGAACTTTTAGTGAATAAAAAATGGAATAATTAAGTGGCCTGAAACATTAACTAAAATGGCAGTTCTGTAAGAGAGTACATTTTGTCTGTATTTTTTTTTTTCCTATAGTAAAGCCATCAATAAGGCCTATGAGGAATATGTTTTATCTGTTGGGAATTTAGATGAACGAATATTTCTTGGAGAGGACGCTGAGGAGGAAATTGGGACTCTCTCAAGGTGTCTGAACACAGGGTCAGGAACAGAGACTGCTGAAAGGGTACAGATGAAAAACATCTTACAGCAGCATTTTGACAAGGTGGGTTGAGCCATGCTAGAAGAATAGAAATACAGGAGCAGATAAGCTGGGGTTCTGTATTATTTTGGTAATCCTGTTTGTGTTTTATTTGCTTTTAGTATAAAAAAAATTCCCATTATACTTAATTGAAAATGTTGTTGAAGTTTATTGATTTACTTTTTGTTAACAAAGACTTTCAAAGGTTTTTGTTAGGTATGAGAAAAAAATGAATATAAATTTAAACAAATGAATCATGTTGGTATCTGTTGGCTTTGAAAAGAAGGGCCAGGCTGGGCGCAGTGCCTCAAGCCTATAATACTAGCATTTTGTGAGGCCGAGGTGAGGGGATTGCCTGAGGCCATGGGATCAAGATCAGCCTGGGCAACTTGGCGAGACTTCATCTCTACAATAAGTCACAAAATTAGCCAGGCATGATAGCCTGTTCCTGTAGAGTTTCCATTCTGTTAAATGGTGTTCACAGAAAACATGAAACTCTGACAAGTGCCTCCAGAGGCAATGTGGATAATCCAAGGGGCAACTCTCTTGTAAAGGAGCTACTTCAGACTTGAGACTGGTCTGCTTATTTATCCAACAAATATTCTAAAGTGTTTTATATGCCAGATTGTATCGTGGATGCTGGGGGTATAGCAGTGAACAAAATAGCCATGAATGTCCTATTCTAAAGAAGTTTATATTCCAGTGTGGAGAGGTGGACAATAGATAACAAAAGACATAAGTATATAGTGTGTTGGATGATGACAGATGAAGAAAAATAAAATAGAGTAGTAATATAAAGTGTTGGGATTAGGGAAGAATGTGTGGGTCTTGTGCTATTGTAGATAAGGTGGTTGGGAAAGATGTCGCTGAGGTGATAATGTTAACAGACACCTGAAGTAAGTGAGGAAGCAACCCCATATGCATACCTGGGGAGATGTATTTGAAGCTAAGCATAGCAAGTGCAAAGGCAGGAACATGATTAACTTTTTGGAGGAACAGTGGGAATGCTAGTGTGGTAGGAATAGAATACGTGAGGGAGAGTGGTAAACAGTGAGGGCAGGAGGAAGCAAGTGAGCCAGGCAGACTGTGAAGGCACTGGAAGCCGTCGTGCAGACTTTTGCTTTTGCTCTGATTGAGGTAAAAACCATTAAGAGGGTATTTTTGAGAAGAGCAACTCTCATGTGATCTGAATAAAATTTTTAAATGTCTTATGGGAAAAGTAGGGTGAGGGGCAAGGGTGGAAGTAAGTTGAGAAACTATTGCGATGATTCTGGTGATGGTTTATGGTAGCTTGACTCAGAGAAGTGGTTGTATTTAGACTGTATTTTGGAGATGGTGCCCACAGGATTTACCGATAGTTTGAATCTAGGGTGTGAAAGAAAGGGAGAAAACAATGATACCTCCAGTTGGGTGAATGATATAAAAGCTAAAAGCCTTACAAACCTATATGGTCTTATATGATCTGGGCCTGGTCCTTTCTGAATTCATCTACTACTTTCCTCTTCACCCATTCTACTTATGCCACACTAACCTCCTTTTTCATTCTTCAGATATGCCAAGCATGCCTCCCTCTCAAAGCCTTTGCCCTCGCTGTTTCCTCTGCCTAGAGCATGTCTCTTCAAGATATTCGTGTGGTTTACTTACTTCCTCACTTCATTCTTGTCTCTGATAACCTGACTACTGTTCTATATAAAATAATAACTATTAATATCCTCCCATCCCTCAGGACTCCCTTTCCCCCTTACTGTGCTGATACTATTCCTTTTTAGTATTTATCACTGTCTGACAGTAAGTCAGTAAGTAGGTAGAATGAATTATTTTCCTCTCTGTATTAGAATATAACCTTCTTTTTTTTTCCTCTTTATTTTTTGTAAAGAGTGGGGTACAAGTCAGGATTAGGTACATAGGTGGTCTACATACAGGTGAAGTTTGGACCTCCTACTAGTCCTCACTTCCCATGGTCTAGGATCAGGTACCCTTAGTGATGTTATGTTCCTCCCAAATATAAGCTCACGAAGGCTGTGACCAGTGCGGTATGCAGTGCTTGGCACATAGTAGGCATTCCAAGAATATTTACTATTGAAATTTGAGAAGGAAGAGCAAATCTTAGGGGGGAATTTAAGAGTTAGGGTTATTAGTATGTTAAATTTGGATTATTTTTTAGGCATTCTAGTAAAGAAATTGAGTAGGCAGTTTAGGCATTCAAAGCTGGAGTTCACAGTAGAGGTTAGTATTTATATATATGTTCTGGGGTCATCAGTATACAAATAGCTTTTAAAGTCATGGAGCAAAGTGAGGTTACCTAGTGGTATAAATAAAATAAAAGAGGTCTAAGGACAGAACTCAGAGGCATCCAGCTTTTATAAGTTTTCGCCTGGAGAAGGAACGTCTTGATGTTCTTAAAATATCAACTCAATATTTATACCTGAGTTAAATACTTCACTTGATCAGAATGTACAAGAAGCTCTAAGCTGAGCTCTTGAACAGTACTACCAAGAAACACCATGCTGACCTTGAGGACTCTGGGCAGAAAGCTGTTTGTGGTTGTCACATCTAGTTTCCTCAGTGAAACCACAGCTACCTGTGGACTAGGTGGTTATATGCTGTTGGCTGCTGTTGATTCTCCTGTACATTTGCAAGGTGTTTTTCCCTTCCAGTATAGGCACTGGTTTATGTGCCGTGAAAAAGTTGGCTGCAAGAAACCTTCTAAGGCAGGGAGCAATCTTTTGAATGCTGTTAATCTACTCAGATCGTTTTACTGACTTAAAGGTATAGGATGAATTTTTTTGAAACAAAATGGAGGTCTTTGGTCTACTGATATTTAAGACCTAGAGATAGCAAATAGATGTATTTCTGTATGTAGTGACTTTCTGTGCTTTTCTGTATCTTGTGAAACTTAAAAAGTTCTGTTGCCTGGTGAAAATTGTGTAAGGTTTTTTTTTAATTTTTGAGTTGCAGTCTCACTCTGTCACCCAGGCTGGAGTGCAGTGGCACACTCATGGCCACTCCAGCGGTGACCTGCTGGGCTCCCGCAGTCCTTCCTCCTCAGCCTTCCAAGTAGCCAGAACTACAGGCGCATGCTACCACGCCCGGTTAATTTTTTTATTTATTGTAGCAATGAGCTCTCACCAAGTTGTCTGGGCTGGTCTCAAACTCTCAGGCTCACCTTGGTCTCCCTAAGTGCTAGGATTACAGGCTGAGCCACTGAGCCCAGCCTGTAGTTGTTTTAAAAACTATCTTTAGAATAAGTGCGTTTAATATACAGGGAAATTTGGTTTATCTTGAATATTAAAAGAGACTATTAAGCTTTCTTAACCTTTCAGAGTTTGCTTGAAAATTTAGAAATTATGTTAGTGTATATACTCATGCTTAAATTCTTTGATACCAGGTCAGATCTTTTTCACATTGTATTTATATTCGGGAATGTTGACTTTAATGTAATTATCTGAAGACCTGCTCACTTTAGGGGGGGAAATACTGTGATAGATACTAGTAACTAAAGGTAGAGAAGGGGCAAGAAGACTGATGAAGGTATCAAGTTCTGCATCAGGTTGCCTTTTTGGTGAATGTTTTATCTTCTCTCTCTAAAGCAAATTTGATTTAGATGGGCTTTTATTAATTCATGACTGTTATTTGGGCCAGATTTAATTTGGTTTTCTTTTGTCAATCTTTGAGTGTTTGCAAAAATAGCAGTAGATAGGAACTGTGAAATTCTGTTTTTCAGAGATGAGAATGATATTCTTAATTTTTTCAAGTGAGTATAATGCTTATCTTTGCCTTCAAGCTTAAGTTTTGAAGGAGGGATAATAAGGAGTAATGCCTTATCTTAAAGGTTTCACTTTTAAGAGACAGACTTTTAGTTAGCCAAAATACAAATTATTCCTTCACATATCCTCACATGGGTAGTGGAGGCTCTTAGTGGTGTTATGTTTAAATTCCAAGAATGGTGACATTTGAGTCACTAAAATATATTGCTTTTATACATAAAAAATCTGATTGTCTTGGATTCCCATTTGTACAGTGATTTAAAGTCTTTTTGACCTTAAAATAATCTTTTAAAAAAAAATTAATTCTCATTTTTTTCTTCTTTATAGTCTAAAGCACTTAGAATCTCTACCCCACTTACTGATGTGAGGTACATTAAGGAGAACAGCCCTTGTGTGACCCCAGTTTCTACAGCAACACATAGCTTGAGTCGTCTTCATACTATGCTGACAGGCCTCAGGAATGCACCAAGTGAGAAATTGGAACAGATTCTCAGGTTAGTTGGAGTCCTGTCTGCCTCCCAAGATCTGGATAATCAAAGTGGGGACCAAAGGGAGACCCAAACTTTACCTGTACAATGTCTACTCGTATACCTAATTCTGAACTGTACCCCACATCTTTGAAATAAAATATATATTTTAAAAAAAGAAACCAAAATCTGGATAGTGACCATTTTCCAATTTTGAATTTTTTTTTTTTTTTTTTTTTGAGTTGGAGTCTCACTCTGTTGCCCAGACTGGAGTGCAGTGGCCGCTCCTGGCCATCGCAGCCTCGACCTGCTGGGTGCCAGCGATCCTTCCGCCTCAGCCTTCCAAGTAGCTGGAACTACAGGCACGTGCTACCATGCCTGGCTAATTTTTTATTTATGGTAGAGATGAGGTCCCGCCAAGTTGCCCGGGAGGGTCTCGAACCGGCGGGCTCAGGCAATCCACTCACCTCAGCCTCCCAAAGGCGCGGGATTACAGGCTGAGCCACTGAGCCTAGCTCCAATTTTGTATTTTAATTTTTCACTATTAGCACCTTAGCTCACCATTTTTTTTTTTTTTTTAGTTGGAGTCTCACTCTGTCGCCCAGACTGGAGTGCAGTGGCCGCTCCCAGCCACTGCAGCCTCAACCTGCTGGGCTCTGGCGATCCTTTTGCCTCAGCCTTCCAAGTAGCTGGAATTACAGGCACGCGCTACCACGCCCGGCTGATTTTTTTTTTTTGATTTATTGTAGAGATGAGGTCTCGCTGCCCAGGCGGGTCTCGAACCCGCGGGCTCAGGCTATCCACTCACCTCAGCCTCCCAAATGCACGGGATTACAGGCTGAGCCCCCGAGCCCAGCTCAGAAGCCAGTCTTAATCTCTGTATCTTCTAGATCTCTTTACTATTTCTTTATAGCATAACAGCTTTTATAATCTGAAGTACCATTAGTGGATTAAATATTATCAATAGATACTAGGTAAAACCAAAGGGTCCTATTTTTATAAAAAGTTGTGTGTGTGTTCATACAATTCTGCTTACATATGATATTCAGTAGATATCTGTAACAGGATTATAACTGAATTTATTTTCTTTATAATTTTCTAAACTTCCTTCATTTTTACAACGAATATATATATTTGCGATCAAGATAAAAACATAGTCATTACAAAA
The DNA here is from genome assembly GCF_000164805.1 of Carlito syrichta. Taxonomy (NCBI): domain Eukaryota; kingdom Metazoa; phylum Chordata; class Mammalia; order Primates; family Tarsiidae; genus Carlito; species Carlito syrichta. Next base: position 620,773 of record NW_007253864.1, on the reverse strand, counting down.
AGCCCACATGGTGATAATTTGTATTCTTCTTCATTGAACATATATTGCTCTCTAATAAAAAAGAATGAAACTTCATTTTTAGGAAAAAAGTAGGATGCCATAACAGTTTATATGACTCTGTAATGTAGGTTATATTCCCTTTCATTCTTTTTTCTCATAGGAGTCCTTAATGGGAGTTGTACTGCACTTTAGGGAAATAGTTGAGGACGAGTTTGGCTGCCATCAGTGACTGGGAATGTGTGGTGGGTGGAGGCCAGTCATAGACATCAGGCCAAGGTTGCTAAACTTACTGCAGTAAAAGGTGCAGAACTACACAAGAACTTTTTTTTTTTTTTTAACTCAGACTAGTAATACTACCATCCTTGATAAGGAGGAAGTATGGGATCTCGTCGATTAATTTGGGAAGTGTATGTATTGTTTCTGTTTTATGTTTATATGTTAGTGAAATTACAGATTGTAAGAATTCTATCCTTTTATGACTTGGCAAGACTTTTAAAATTAGATTATTTGTCACTTTTTTAGGACATGTTCCAGAGATCCAACCCAGGCTATTGCTAACAGATTGAAAGAAATGTACGAAATATATTCTCAGCATTCCCAGCCAGATGAGGATTTCGGTAATTGTGCTAAAGGTAAGGTTTAATATTGCCTATACTGCTCACATATTTGAAGTTTAACTAATTGGAGTCCTTGTTAACTGAGTCAGAAATATTATAAACAGCCTTAGGACCATAAACTGAGGGCTAGAATATGACTGTTCAATTTTTTTTGTCAACCAAGTGATTTCTGAGTCCTTCTCAGTAAGAGGGAAATTATAGGCTGGTATCTTTATTATGTTGGATTTCTGATGTTTTTCTATTTGCAAACCTAAATTTAGTTTTCATTGTAAATTGGAAATTAAATAGAAGAATATTGATTCTTCAACAGAATAACAAGGACAGAAGATATAGTTGTTACACGCCCAAACCTGGCCTGGGAGTTGTTTGGTGTCATGAATTGGAACTAAGTATGTGTGGAATAGTAAACTAAACCAATTACATACGTCTTAGCATAGAGCTGTTTTGTTCAATATACAAAAAAAGGGTGTGTAAGTCTTAGTGAATGATAATGCAGTTCTTTATATGCAACTTTTATTTAACAATTTTAGAGCAATGTGACTATTACCATGAAAAAATTAAGGTGTCTTTAAACACCATTAAAACACCATTGTAAGAAGGACATTTATCTAAAGTGTTGACCTTAAAATTTTATTTTAAGGGTAGAGAGGGAAGAATGGGCTTTCACTTTCTACAGTATTTATTTTCTTTATGTGTCATTTTTGTTTTTTTTATTATATCTACAGAAATTGCCAGCAAACATTTTCATTTTGCAGAGATACTTTACTATAAAGTATTAGAATCTGTTATTGAGCAGGAACAGAAAAGACTGGGAGACATGGATTTATCTGTGAGTAAAATAATCAATGTAGTGTTTGGCACAATAAAACAGTTTCCTTCTTGTCTCACCTGCCCAAAAAAAGGGATTACTGTATGGGGGGCCAGCCCCCCAAAAGAGATTTAGAGGGTCCCTGGAAGGTGGGGCAGCGTCGGCGAATATTCTGGAGAAATAGAAGGGAAGAAAGAGACTGGACTCTGTCTAGTGCAGAAGCCAATTCTGTAGTAGGGATAGATATTAAAAGAAAGCAAGATGGAGGCATAGATATAAAGAGGAAGAAAGAGAAAGAAAGAAAGTGGACAACTGTTCAGTGAAATGAGCAGAAGTGAAATGAGCAGAAGCCGTTGATTGGGACCAGGCGTGAGTCTTTTATCCCAAACTTTCACGTGTTAAATCACAAGACTTTTACGTGAACACAAAACCAGGTAGGTGGGGGGCGTCCCCCACCCACCAGGCATTTTCCCAAGCATGAGGAAGGACAATCCCAAAGTTATCTCACTGTTCCTCATGCTTGGTTTATATTCCTCAAAAGCAATATAACTGACTAAAATCCTAATACCTTTCTTATCTGTGCTAATTTTACCTGTACTATAAACAACTCTTAATTATGGCTTAAACCAGTTCCTAAAGAATGTGGCCCAGCCCAAAGTTTGTGCTGGGCCATTTCTGGTAACCCTAGATAATAATCTATACCATCTAACGCTGGAAACAGCCCTCTAAATGTATATACTAATTTTATAAATATATTTTTAAATCTTATAAAGAAGCTTGTATTATGTATAAGGCTCCCAAATGTGATCTGAGTTTGAACTGTGTTAAGTTTAAAGCCGAAACCATAGTCTGTGAGAAACGGGAACACTGGATCTCTAGAGTCAGCCATGCCTGTCATATTCTCAGAACTTCATGCTTAGATCATAAAAGTCCCTGCCAGTGGGTAACGCTAAACAACAAAGAAAGGAGGAGGGAATGGGCCTTCAGCTCCTGAACCAGCCTGGTGGTCTCAAGGTCCGCAGCCCACCTGGATCCCTAACGCTCAGGCAGGCCTCCACGGCCGGCTCCCAACATTACTGAAGAAATAATGTATGGCTTTGAGGGAGTAAGATTGGTACCTAGGGAAACTTGTGTTCTGAGCCCACTTACCTTCTGTCCCCTGCTTAGTGTTTCTCATTTCAGCAGGCCATGTATTATAACTTACAACTGTATGAATTTAAAGGGCTGTTTTATGACTTTATTTTTTGGAGAAAGAACACATACAGAAGGGTGAATAAAACATAGCTATAGTTTAGGGGCTAATATTAAGTCAATAGCTGTATACTCATCTAAGTAACTTTTCAAAACCTCTTTTTTATTAAGGTAAAATATACATAACAGTTAGCAGTTTCGCCAATTTTAATTTTACAGTTCAGTAGCATTAAGTACATACACATTGTTATACAATCATCACAACTATCATCTCCAGAACTTTTTCATTCTCCAACTGAAAGTCTATACCCAGTAAACACTGATTCCCCATTTGCCTCTCCCACTAGCCCCTGACAACCTCTATTCTACTTTGTTTCCCTAAATTTACCTGTTCTTTATAGAAGTAAAATCATACAATATTTGTCCTTTTGTGTCTGGTTTACTTCACTTAGTATAATGTTTTCAGGGTTCATCCATGTTGTTGCATGTATCAGAATTTCCTTCCTTCTTAAGGCTGAATAATAGTCTTGTATATACCACATTTTGTGTATCCATTCATCTATTGATGAACATTTGGGTTGTTTCTGTCTTTTGACTACTGTGAATAATACTACCGTGAACATTGGTGTGTTTGAATCCCTGCTTTCAATTCTTTGGGGTTCTTCATAACTAGAAGTGAATTTGCTGGGTTTTATGTATGGTAATTTTATGTTGAACTTTTTCAGGAACTGCAATACTGTTTTCCACAGTGGCTGTACAATCTTACATTCCCACCAGGAATGCACAAGTGTTTTTCTTTCTCTACACACTTCAAAACATTTGTTGGCTGGGCACCGTGGCTCAAGCCTGTAATCCTAGCACTTTGAAAGACCGAGGTGAGGGGATTGCCTGGGCAACTTGCCAAGACCTCATCTCTACAATAAATTAAAAAATTAGCTGAGCGTGGTAGTGCATGCCTGTACTTCCAGCTACTGGAAGGCTGAGGCAGAGAGATCACCTGAGCTCAGCATGCAAAAACTGAGGTGGCCGTGAGCATGCCACTGCACTCCAGCATGGGCAATGGAGTGAGACTTCAACTCAAAAAAAAAAAAATTGTTGTTTTTCATTTTTTGGATAATATCCCTCCTAATGGGTATGAAGTTGGTATTTCGTGGTGCTTTTGATTTGCATTTCTGTAATGACTGTGATGTTGATTATCTTTTTGTGTGCTTGTTAGCACTTCTTTGAAGATATGTCTATTCAGGTCTTAGGCCCATTTTTGATTGGGTTATTTGCTTTTTTTGTTGACAAGTTATAGGAGTGCTTTATACTTTTTAGACATTAATCCTTTATGATAAATGATTTGCCAATATCTTCTCCCATTCTGTGGGTTGTCTCCTTTCATTCAGAAACATTTTAAATTTTGATGAATCACTTCTCGGCCTTTTGGCTAAGATCAAGTGTAGTAAATTTTGATGAAACTCAATTTTTTGTGTCTGCTTTTGGTGCATAATATCTAAATTTTAAAATGATGCTAATACACAATTTTGGAAAATCATATGCAAAAATAAGAAAAAGATCATCTGTGATTGTCACCCTGTGATGAAAAAAATCATCTGTGATTGTGTCACCCTGTGATAAATGTGTTGGCTTTTGCTACATGGTCATCTAGCTAGTCACCTGGCTGCCTGCTTGCCTTTCAGCTATCTTTTTATGACCTCTTAACTATAAATACTATTTTGAAACATCTGTGTATATCATTATTCAAAGCATCAGGGTGTATGTGTATTTTAGTTAGAGTTGTAATCTCTTGGGTATATTTCATAATATGTAAGGTTTTTAAAAGTCCTATACATTCCTATAATTTCTTTACAAAAAAAGGACTTATTTATAACATTAAGAAACATTTTATAAGAAAATAAGCACATAATTTTTTTTTTTTTGAGTCAGAGTCTCACTGTTGCCCAGGCTAGAGTGCAGTGGCATGCTCACAGCCACTGCAGCCTCGACCTGCTGGCTTCAGGCGATCCTTCCACCTCAGCCTTCCAAGTATCTGGAACCACAGGCATGCACCACCATGCCCGGCTAATTTTTTTGATTTATTGTAGAGATGAGGTCTTGCCAAGTTGCCCAGGCTGGTCTTGGACCTGTGGGCTCTGGCAGTCCTTTCACCTTGGCCTCCCAAAGTGCTGGCATTATAGGTGTGAGCCACTGTGCCTGGCCAGCACATACTTTTAACTCACTCAGAAATTAAGATTTTGTCTGGTATTTCCATTTAACTTGACTGGGCATGAAATGTCTTTTAAGAATAGGTTAATGTTTCTAAATGCTGATAACTTTATTTTATTAGGGTATTCTGGAACAAGATGCATTCCACAGATCGCTCTTGGCCTGCTGCCTTGAGGTCGTCACTTTTTCTTATAAGCCTCCTGGGAATTTTCCATTTATTACTGAAATATTTGATGTGCCACTTTATCATTTTTACAAGGTATTTAAAAATATATACTAATGAAGAAACTGTGGATGAAACCATCTTCGTAATGTTAGTCATTTAGTTCAAGTTAACATCTAAGTACATTTATGGTGTTTCTAATTATATATGTAGTAATCTGTATTTGAGTAGCAGAGAAGACACAGGAGACTCTTAAGGCTTATGTAAGTTCTTTTAATACTATATGAAAGGTCTGTTTGGGGGTAAAAGCTTCATTTGATTCCTCCCTTTATCTGATAAAGGCTTTTAGAATACTGTGATTTTATGAGCCAAGTCAGCTTAATAGAAGTTACACATATATCACTAGCTAATCTTGTATACAACCTTTTTTATTTTATGAAAATTAACATTGAGGCCAGGCTCAGTGGCTCAGCCTGTAATCCCAGCACTTTGGAAGGCCAAGGCAAGAGGATTGCCTTAGCCGGCGGGTTCGAGACCCACCCAGGCAACTGGGTGAGACCTCGTCTCTACAATAAATCAAAAATTAGCCGGGCATAGTAGTGCGGGCCTGTAGTTCTGGCTACTTGGAAGGCTGAGGCGGAAGGATTGCTGGAACCCAGCAGGTTGAGGCTGTGGTGACCAGGAGTGTGCCGCTGCCCTCCAGTCTGGGTGACAGAGTGAGACTCCAACTCAAAAAAAAAGAAAAAGAAAATTAGGATTGAAAGTTTCTTTCAGAAAAAAAATAAAAATTCTCTTTCATATTATAGAGAGGCCCAGAATTATAGCATTTATTTGGTAGCTGTTTCCTTTCTAATACTGACTTAGAATGAGTTAATATTAACTCATGGTAGTCAAAACTAATTTTTATAGTGGCATAGGTTGACTGGGTAGAGATTTTTAATATGAAATGTTAAGAGTAATAGTTTTCAACCTAATGTATAAGGCATGTTTTTTCATTTTAAAAATTCTTTTTTTTTTTTTTTTTTGAGTTGGAGTCTCACTCTGTCGCCCAGACTGGAGTGCAGTGGCCGCTCACGGCCACCGCAGCCCGACCTGCTGGGCTCCGGCAATCCTTCTGCCTCAGCCTTCCAAGTAGCCGGAATTACAGGCATGCGTTACCACGCCCAGCTGATTTTTTTATTTATTGTAGAGATGAGGTCTCGCTGCCCGGGCGGGTCTCGAACCCGCGGGCTCAGGCAATCCACTCACCTCAGCCTCCCAAAGGCGCGGGATTACAGGCTGAGCCACCGAGCCCGGCTAAAAATTCTTAAAATATGTCACTATATAAAAGATTTTGTATAATTCATACATATAGTTTAAACAATAATTATTTACAAAGACAGCAAAAGAAAGAATGGCTGTGTCAACTTATAATTTTTGATAAATTATTTGTTTAAATATTTAAAAATATTTAATAATTATTAAATGAACCAGGGCATTTTACTTTATTTCAGGTGATAGAAGTATTCATTAGAGCAGAAGATGGCCTTTGTAGAGAGGTGGTAAAACACCTTAATCAGATTGAAGAACAGATCTTAGATCATTTGGCATGGAAACCAGAGTCGCCACTCTGGGAAAGAATTAGAGACAATGAAAACAGAGTTCCTACATGTGAAGAGGTTTGTAAAAGTATCTTAACATCTTTTTACAAAAAAACTACATCAATATCTAATCTATTCATAATACCATTTCACAGAGAGCAATTACATGTAGTGTCTTTCTTTTGAGGGGTTTAATATGTTACAATTACACCTATATGAAAAAGGAAATGAGAGTAAAAAAATAATGTGTGATTGCCCTAATATTTTGGTGACAGAGTGAAAATTCAGTGTTCTTTCTTGATTTCCTTATCAAATTTCTGTTCCTTAGAGTAGCCAATATTCTGTCTCTCCAAATCAGTAATGAAGATTGATTCAGTTATCAGATTTTGAAAAACATTTTTTTTCAAACAATTTTTGAATTTAGTATGAAGATGGAAAAGATGGCTGATTTTACTTAGATGGAATAATTGACAAGTCAAGATAGTTTTCTTTTGCTTTAGATTATTATTATACAGTAAGTCCCCTACATACGAACCTGCAAGTTACAAATTTTAAAGATGCATACCTTTATTTCTTAATGTATAATTTCTCTCCACCAGGTGTCAGTATATCCTGTTAAATACATACAATACTATATAGCCGATTGTGTCAGTTGGGTACCTATGCTAACTTCTTGGACTTAAAACAAATTGGCCTTACAAACGCACTCTCGGAATGGAGCTCATTTCTATGTCAAGGATTTCCTGCATATGTAATTTAAATACTTTTTTGAATATTACTATTTTGTATAAACAATTCTTTATAGGTCATGCCACCTCAGAACCTGGAAAGGGCAGATGAAATTTGTATTGCTGGCTCCCCTTTGACTCCCAAAAGGGTGAGTGAAGTTCGTGCTGATAATGGAGGACTTGGAAGGAGTAAGTTTAAAATACCAGGGGGAATATTTTGGGGCCTAATATCTGGAGATTTAAATTTCATCTTAACCTACGAGTGAAGTTAATAGAGTGTGTGTATATATATACATATATATATATGGAAGGAAGTATTCTATGCTTTCTAGCACCATGGATCATTTAAAATGCTTAGACAGGAAAATGCATGATATAATGCATATCTTTTTAAAAGGATAGAATGCTATATATTTTATGTGATCCCTATTTTTAAAATGTGTTTACGTATAAGCATACAAAAGGGTGGAAATGGAAAGACCAAACTGTTAAGAATGATTATTGTTGGGTAATAGAATTCCTGGTGATTTCTATAAATTTTTTAAGGCAAAAATGTATTACTTTTAAAATCAGGAGAAATAGAAAAGCCTTCTTAAAGATAGAGCTACAGACAGGTGAGGTGGTTCCCAAAGCTAATCCCAAAGCTTTGGGAGGCTGAGTTAGGCAGATTGCTTGAGGCCAGGAGTTCAAGACCAGCCTGGGCAACATAACATGACATTGTCTCCATGAAAAATGAAAAAAATTAGCTGGGCATGGTGGCATGCAACTGTAGTCCTAGCTACACAGGAGGCTGAGGCAAGAGAATCATTTGAGCCCAGGAGTTACAGGCTGCAGTTAACTATGATTATGCCACTGTACTCTAGCCTGGGAGTGAGACCCTGCCTCCAAAAATAAATAAATAAATAAAGGCTGTATGATCCAATTAGATTCCTACAGACATGCCACTGAGTTAGAAGGACTGGACATATTTAGCTTTGACTGTCAGTTTTGATATGCATTTGCTTTACATCTTATACAATTCCTTAGAAGACCTGTTAGGTGCAAAGTTGTTTGTTTGCATGGTTTTTTTAACTTTAATTTTGAAGATGTGGGGTACAATTCAGGGTTAGGCATACAAATGTTCATTATGTAGGTACCCTTGCTGATGAGGTGTGCCCCTGCCGCCCCCGTCCCCTGGCAGTTTCCCACTACTGCCAATCCTGCCAGCCTTTCTCCTGGCAGTTTCCAACTACTGCCAATCCCTTTCTTACGATATTATGATAATTGTTCAAGGTCCACGTATGAGTGACCTTGAACATGTAGATGCAAAGTTTAAGTTTACATATAACTAGAGATATCTGAGATATAATCACTTTTTCAAGAAACTTTTAAAAAATGTTCTTGTAGAGACAGGGTCTCACTGTGTTACCCAGGCTGGTCTCAATTCCTGGGCTCAAGCTATCCTCCCACCTTGGCCTCTCAAAGTGCTGAGATGACAGGCATGAGCCACCATTCCTGACTTAAATGAATAATATACCCAAAACCATTGAATTATACAATTTAAATGGGTGAACTGTGTGGTATGTGAACTATATCTCAATAAAGCTGCTTTTAAGATAACTATGCTTAGTTGAATCTAAACCATGTATGTCCACCTTCCTGATGAACATTATTGAGTTTTAGCAACTTTCTGTATGTAGAAAAAGACAAAGATGAGAAAGTTCATAAAACTGGGAATGCACCCAGATGGCATACCACCATCATGTCCCTTTGTCAATTGGTGACTTTAAAATAAAATCACATCTTACATGAATGTTAGGTAAAAATGGGATATGGTTAAACATATTATAGAAAAATAGAATAATTCCTTAAATTGCCCCTAAATATGAAGGTCCTGTAGTAGTCAAGGACAAAATCTAGTTTGATTTAGGGGAAGGTGGAATGGAGGAGGAACCACTGCAAGACAAATAATTTCCTTTTTAAAATTTTGCTCTTGGTGGTGTTAAGTTGAATTTTCATTGGTGGAATTGTAGGTATGATATGACTTTTATAATTTTTGCTTTTAAAATTATGAAGTATTTCAAACATTTTGGTTACTTTTTAATATAACAGCTTGGATGAAAGTCAAGTCTCAGTCTCCTTGAAGTAAACGAGTTGTTTGATTTGTTTTGACCCTAGGCATTACATCTCCGACCACATTATACGATAGATATAGCTCTCCAACAGCCAGCACTACCAGAAGGCGGCTATTTGTTGAGAACGATAGTCCCTCTGATGGAGGGACACCTGGGCGCATTCCCCCACAGCCCCTAGTCAATGCTGTCCCTGTGCAGAATGTACCTGGGGAGGCTGTTTCTGTCACACCAGTTCCTGGACAGACTTTGGTCACCATGGCAACTGCCACTGTCACAGCCAACAATGGACAAACAGTGACCATTCCTGTACAAGGTAGGGAAAGCAGAGTTGGATGGTAAGTTCATTCTCTGTGGCATTTATTGGAAAGTAACCTGAGAGTTGGCTAGACAATATAGGACAAGAGTGATGGGGAGAGGGGGTTTGGAAGGGGAGAAATTGGAAACCTCTTCTTGGGGAATATTTTATTATCAACATTTTCTTTATGCTTTTTTCCTTCTGTAACAAAATGTAGGTATTGCCAATGAAAATGGAGGAATAACATTCTTTCCAGTCCAAGTCAATGTTGGAGGGCAGCCACAAGCTGTGACCAGCTCCATCCAGCCCCTCAGTGCTCAGGCCCTGGCTGGAAGTCTGAGCTCTCAACAGGTGACAGGGACAACTTTACAAGTTCCTAGTCAAGTGGCCATTCAACAGATTTCCCCAGGTGCCCAACAGCAGAAACAAGGCCAACCTTTAACCAGTAGCAATGTCAGACCCAGGAAGATCAGCTCTTTATCACTTTTCTTTAGAAAGGTAATTTTTCATGTACCCTTACTAGACCATGAGCTTGGAAAATATAAGTGTTAAACAAAGTGTGATATGTTTTTGTTTATCTACTAGGTTTACCACTTAGCAGGTGTCCGCCTTCGAGATCTTTGTGCTAAACTAGATATTTCAGATGAACTGAGGAAAAAAATCTGGACCTGTTTTGAATTCTCCATAATTCAGTGCCCTGAAATTATGATGGACAGACATCTGGACCAGTTATTAATGTGTGCTATTTATGTGATGGCAAAGGTGAGTACCATCTGGAACCAAAAAGGAAAAGGAAAAGATACTACTTCATTACTCAGAATATTTTTTAACAGTTGTATGGAGACATAATTTATATACCATATAATTCACCCATTGTAAATGTACAACTTAATCTTTGTACATCCACAGAAAGGGGCAATCACCACCAGAATTTTAGAACATAATAATCCATTGTGTAGTTGTATGAGAGTATTTTTATCCATTTATCAGTTGTAGACAATTATGCATAACACGGTTATTAGCATTTGTGTACAGGTTTTTGTGTAGATGTTTGTTTTCATTTAGCTGGGTTGATACCTAGGAATAGATTGTTGGGTCATGTGCTAACTCTATGTTTTAACCATTTGAGGAACTGCCAGACTGTTTTCCAAAGTATTGTACCATTTTTCATTCCTGCTAGCAATATATAAAGGTTTCAATTTCTCCACTTTCTCATCAAAACTTTTTACTATCTTACTTTTTAAAATAACTTAAGGTAAAATTCACATAACATAAATTAACCATTTTAAATTGAACAATTCTGTGGCAGTTAGTATATTCACATTGTATACCCACCACCTCTATCTAGTTCCAGAACATTTCTATCGCTGAAAAATAAAACTCCTTACCCATTAAGTAGTTTCCCCCCATTCCCCCTTCCACAGCACCTGGCAACCAGCAATCTGCATTCTGGTTCTGGAATTATCTATTTTTGATAGTTTACGTAAATAGAATGATATGTGACCCCTTGTTTATGGCTTCTTTTGCTTAGAATAATATTTTCAAGGTTTCTCCATGTTATACCATGTCTCAGCGCTTTATTCCTCTTTATGGCTGTATGGTATTCCATTGTGCGAATATACCACAATTTGTTCATTCATTTACTGATGGAAATTTGGGCTGTTTCCCCACTCTTTGACTATAGTGAATAGTACTGTTGTGAACATGTGTATACGTGTTCCTGTTTGAGTACATGTTTTCAGTTCTTTTGGGTTTATGCCTAGGAGTGGAACTGCAGGTGATGTGGTAATTCTGTTTACTTTTTTTGTTTGTTTTTTAAAATAAATCGAGACAGAGTCTCACTATGTTGCCCAGGCTGGTCTCAAACTCCTGGCCTCAAGCAGTTCTTCCAGCTTGGCCTCCCAAATTGCTAGGATTACAGGTGTAAGCAAGCATGCCTGGCCTATGATTAACTTTTTGAGAAACAACTATACTGTTTCCCAAAGCAGCTGCGTTGCCAACAATAATGCACAAGATTTCCAATTTCTTTTGTGTGTGTGTGTGTGTGTTGGAGTCTCACTCTGTCACCCAGACTGGAGTGCAGTAGCCGCTCCTGGCCACGGCAGCCTCGACCTGCTGCACTGATCCTTCTGCCTCAGCCTTCCAAGTAGCCAGAACTACAGGCGCGCGCTACCACGCCCAGGCTCATTTTTGATTTATGCAGAGATGAGGTCTCGCCAAGTTGCCCAGGTGGGTCTCGAACCCACGGGCTCAGGCAATCCACTCACCTCAGCCTCCCAAAGGCGCGGGATTACAGGCTGAGCCCGGCTAGGATTTCCAATTTCTCTACATACTTTCAACTTGTTATTTTATGTTTTCAAAAAAATTATTATTATCTCATTGTGGTTTTGATTTTCATTTGCCTGATACCTAATGATGTCAAGCATCTTTTCATTTGCTTATTGGCCATTTGTATATTTTCTTTGGGAAATATTTGTTTAAATTCTTTGCCTATTTTTAAATTGTGTTATTTGTCTATTATTAGTTGTTGGAGTTCTTTATATATTTTGGATACAACTAGCTTGTCAGATATATTATTTGCAAATAGTTTACCCTATCTTATGTGTTATCTTTTCACTTACTTGATAGTGTCATTTGAAGCATACAAGTTTTTAATTTTGAGTCGAATTACTCAATTATCAAAGTTTGCTCCTTGTGCATTGCCAAATCTGGGACATGAAGATTTTACCTAATTTTTTAAAATTTTAAAGTTGTGGGGTACAAGAGAGGATTATGTATGTAAGTGGTTTAGGTACAGGGGAAGTTTTGGGCCTCCCATTGGACTTCATTTGGCCTGAATTAGAATCAATCACCCTTATTGATTTATGTGCCCCCCACCCTGCTCCCCCAGCAGTGCCGTGCTACTGCCAGTCTCTTTTTTGTAGTATTATAATAGGTGTTCAGGGTCCACTTATGAGTGAGAACATGTGATACTCAGCTCTTTGTTTATGATAGATCATTGTGTATGATAGACTTCAGATCCATCCAAGTTGCTGCAAAGTCCGTACTTTTGTCCCTTTATGACTGTGTAGTATTCGATTGTATATATGTACCACATTTTTTTATCCAGTCCAGTTTCGATGGGCAGCACAGTTGGTTCCATGTTTTTGCTGTAGTGAATAGTGCTGCAATAAACATGCATGCACAGGTGTGTTTTTGTAGAATAATTTGCGGTCCTCTGAGTATATACCCGGAAGGGGGATTTCTGGGTCACATGAAAGGTCAGTTTCTAGTTCTTTTAGAAATTGCCACACTGTTTTCCATAGAGGTTGAATTAGTTTGTACTCCCGATTTGCATTTCTCTGATAAGTGAGCTGAGTATTTTTTCATATATCTGTTGGCTGCTTGTGTATCTTCTTTTGAGAAGTATCTATTTATGTCTGTTGCCCATTTTTCATGGGGCTGTTTGCTTTTTTCCTTTTAGCACATTTGAGTTCCTTGAAGATCCTGGATGTTTTGTCATATATACAGTTGCCAAATATTTTTTTCATTCTGAGCTACCTCCCCACTCTTTTGATGGTTTCTTTTGCTTTGCAGAAGCTTTTCAGTTTACTGAGGTCCTACTTGTCTTTTATCTTATGGCATGGCATCTGGGTTTTGATCAGGAATTGGTTGCCTATTCCAATTTCCTTAAGGGTGTCTCCTGTGCTTTCTAAGATTCTTATAGTTTGAGGTTTTATGTTTAGGTTTTTGATCCATTTGGGGTTGATTTTTGTGTATGGCAACAGGTAGGGTTCCTGTTTCAGTCTTCTGCATATGGTCAACCAATTTTCCCAGGACCATTTACTGAATAGGTTCTCCTTTTCCCAGTGGTTGATGATGGAGGCTTTGTCGAAGATGAGTTGGTTGAGAAATTGAGGTTTTTCTTCTGAAATCTCTATCCTGTTTCATTGGTCTATATGCCTGTTCTTGTACCAATACCAGGTTGTTTTGATTATTGTAGCCTTAAAATAAAATTTAAAGTCTGGGAGTGTGATACCTCTCACTATTTCTTTTGCTGAGGATTGTTTTGGTTCTTCATGGTCATTTATGTTCCCATATGAATTTCTGTATTGCCATTTCCAGGTCTGAGAAGAATGCTGCTGGTAATTTCATGGGTATTATGTTGAACCCATAGATTGCTTTTGGTAGGATGGATATCTTAACAATGTTGATTCTTCCAATCCATGAGCATGGAATATTTTTCCATTTGTTTATGTCTTCTTTGATTTCTTTGAGCCATGTCTTGTAGTTTTCGTTGTACAGGTCTTTCAGGTCTCTGGTTAGGAAGTGCCAAAGTATTTCATTTTTTGTGTGTCTGTTGTGAATGAGATTGTACTTTTTATTTGGTTCTCTGTTGGTGTATAAAAATGCAACCGTCTTTTGCACATTGATTTTATATCCTGAGACTTTACCAAAGTCCTTTATCAGTATAAGGAGGTTTTTGACAGATTCCTTTGAGTTTCCAGGTATAGATTCGTATCGTCCACAAAGAGGGATAGCTTAACTTTCTCTTTTCCTACTGGATACCCCTGATATCCTTCTCTCGTCTGATTGCTCTAGCTAGGACTTCCAATACTATGTTGAACAGGAGGTGTGAGAATGGTCAGCCTTGTCTTGTTCCAGTTTTCAGGGGAAATGCTTCCAATTTCTAATTAGTAATATCAATTTAGTAATATGTTGGCTATGAACTTATCATAGATGGCTTTTAATAATTTGACATATGTTCTTGCTGTACCTAGGTGTTGAAGTGTTTTTATCAAGAATAGATGCTAGATTTTTTTTCAAAAGCCTTTTCTATGTCTAATGATATAATCATGTGGTTCTTGTTTTTACATCTGTTGGTGTATTGAATTACACTTATGGTTTTGTGGATGTTAAATCAGCCCTGCATCCTGGAGATGAAGGCTACTTGGTCATGGTGAATAATTTTTGAGCTATATTGTTGGATCCTATTTGCTAGAATGTTGTTGAAAATTTTTGCATCTATGTTCATCAGGGATTTTGGCCTGTAGTTCTCTTTCCTCATTGGGTCTTTGCCTGGTTTGGGTATTAGTGTGATGTTAGCTTCATAAAATGACTTGGGGGAAGTTTCATCTTTCTCAGTTGCCTGGAATACTTTCAGTAGGATTGGTATCAACTATTCCTTGTATGTTTTGTAAAATTCTGCTGGAAAGCCATCTGGTTCAGGGCTTTTTTTTAAAGGTCGTTTTCTTATGATAAAGTCAGTTTCCCAGGCTGTTATTGGTATATTTAGGGCCTCTATTTCTTCTTGTTTCAACCTTGGGAGGTTGTTAGATGTCAGAAAGTCCTCCATTTCATTTAGGTTTTCAAATTTATTTCCATACAGGTGTGCATAGTAATCTCTGATAATCTTCTGTATTTCTTTGGGATCAGTTATGATTTCATCTGATTGTTTCTGATTGTGTTTATCTGGGCTTTTTGTATCCTTTTCTTAGTCAGTCTGACTAGAGGTCTCTTAATCTTGATTATCCTTTCAAAGAACCAGGTTTTCTTTTCACTGATGTTTTTTTTTTTTATTCTTGTCTTCTATTTTCTGTATTTGAGCTTTTACTTTGGTGATCCGGACTCTTCTGCTGAACTTAGGGTTTTGGTGGTCCTGCCTTTCCAGCTCCCTTAGGTGATTTGTTAGGCTGTTAACTTGTGATCTTTCTATTTTGTTGATGTGTGTTCATAGAGATATAAATTCTCCTCACAGTATTACTTTCATGTCATTCCAGAGGCTTTGGTAAGATGTGTCTTTATTTTCATTTGTTTTCAAGAATCTTTTAATTTCTGTTTTGATTTCTGTGTTGATACAGGAGTTGTTCAGGATTGTGCTGTTTAGTGTCCATGTCTTTGTGTGTTTTGAAGGAATTTTGTTGGTGGCAATATTTATTTATTTTATTTATTTATTTTTTTGAGTTGGAGTCTCACTTTATTATCCATACTGGAGTGCAGTGGCCGCTCCTGGCCACCGCAACCTCAACCTGCTGGGCTCCGGTGATCCTTCCGCCTCAGCCTTCCAAGAAGCTGGAACTACAGGCGTACCCTACCATGCCCGGCTCATTTTTGATTTATTGTAGAGATGAGGTTTCACCAAGTTGCCCAGGCGGGTCTTGAACCTGCGGGCTCACTCATCTCAACCTTCCAAAGACACGGGATTACAGACTGAGCCACTGAGCCCGGCTGGCCGTATTTATTTTTATTCTACTGTGATCTGAGATGGTACATGGTAATATTTTGATCTTTTGAAGTTTGTTTATTCTTGATTTATGGCCAAGGATGTGGTTGATCTTGGAATATGTTTCATAGGGTGATGAGTAGAATGTATTTTCCATGATTCTTGGATGGAGTGTTCTGTAGGTATATATTAAGTCCATTTGGCCAAATGTCAATTTAAGGTTCTATATCTCCTTATTGATTTTTTTGCTTTGATCTACCTAGGATTGTTAGTGGGTTATTTAAGTCCCCAGTTATGGTGGTGTTAGAATCAGTATCCTTTTATAGTTTTCTTAGTAGTTGCTTTATAAAACCAGGTACTTCTGTACTGGGTGCATATATATTTAGATGTTTCTTGTTGATGGATTGAACCTTTTTTCATCATGTCATGTCCTTCTGTATCTTAATTTTTGATAGCTTGATGGTTGTTTTGTTTGATGTAGAAATTGCAACTCCTGCCTTTTGTTTTCCATTCACCTGATAGTTTGTTTTCCATCCTTTAGCTTTGAGTCTGTGGGTGTCCTTTGTAGTGACATGTGTTTCCTGGAGGTAGCATATTCTTGAGTTGTGTTTTGTTTTTAAATCCAGTTTGTCATTCAATGTCTTTTCAGTGGTGTATTTAATCCATTTATGTTCAGGCTGATTATTGAAATGTGAGTTTATCCCTTTCATGAGGCTCTCATAAGGCTGTTTGTTTTCTTTTTACTTTTGAGTTGATATATGTGTGTTTTCAATTTTGCAGTTGTGAGGTATATTGTGTTGATTCTTTGTTTTTCTGAATTCCTGGGAAATGCATGGTTGTTCTTTTTTCTTCTGTGCTTAATACCTTCTTGTGCATCTCCTATAGAGTTGGTCTGGAAGCAGCATAACCTTTTAGGAATTGGATGTCTGGGAAGGATTTAGTTCTCTATCACGGATGAAGCTGAGCCTGGCTTGCTAGGAAATTCTTGGTTGAAATTGTTTATCTTTGAGCACTTTGAAATTAGACTCCAGTCCCTTCTAGCTTATAGTGTTTCTGTTGCTAAGTCTGCGGCTGTTCTGATTGTCTTCTCCATAGGTAGTCTGACCTTTCTAGCTGCCTTTAGAATTTTTTTCTTTTACACCTGCTTTGTATAGACAGAATTACTATGGCTAGGGGTTGGTTTTCTCATTTTATGTCTTGTGGGGGTTTTTTGAATCTCTTGTGTTTGGGTAGCCACATCTCTGGTGAGATGGGGAAAGTTTTCTCGGATAACCTCCTGGAATACTTGTTTCAAGGTGTTCTCTGCTTCCTTTTTCTTCTTCTGGGATATTGGTCAGGCATCAGTTTAGCCTCTTGATTTAGTTGCACATTTCGTGGAGGTTTGTTCTTTCTTCCTGAGTTTTCTTTCTATGTTTTTAACAGATTGGGTTAATTTCATGTTTTGGTCTTCAAGCTGAGATTCTTTCTTCTGCTTGGTTGATTCTGCTTTCTGTGCTTGTCATCTTGTTACTTATTTCCTGAATGAAGTTTTTATGGCCAAAATCTCTCTGTTACAAGTTCTTTCAGTATTGCATCATATCTTTCTTGAGTCTTATTTACTCTTTCCATCCATCTCCTAACCCCTGTTGTATTCTGGGGTCAATCATTGGTGATTTCCATTGTTTGGGCACTGAGGTGTGAATTTTTAGGTGTTACCTCCTTGGTACACTGGCTGTTACCTATGTTCTTCCATTGATTTTTTTCCCCCTCATTTATGGAAGATCTCTTTCTTTTCTCTTTAATTCTGTTATTTAGTGGTATGGTTGGGGCTTCACTTCTGTTGTTTACTCAACCCTCTATTCTACCCTGATCAGAGCCTTCAGATTTGTTCTGTTTTGAAACAGGGCTGGGGGTGGGTAGCTTTGCTGTTCCTTATAGTTTTGAGAGTCAAATAAGGTGGAGGATGGGGAGCTAGGATTCAGAAATGAATTGCAAGTCACAGTGTTCACAACTGGGGTATGGCCTCTTGAGACCCACTACCCACCACCACTCTATATGATGATGCAACGGGTATGTGTATGTGCCTCCTGAGTCCAGGATAAAATAACAATAATGAGATCAGAGAAAAGCAGAATGAAATAGAATGGACAAAACAACAAAAAATAAACAATAAACCACGCAAAAACAGAACAAAAACCAAAGAAAGACAAAAAGAAAACAAACAGAATCCAAAGCTACCAGAAAACACAAAGACACACAATAAAAAAACAAACTGGAAAACTGGACACACACACGCATGCATGCACGTACAACAAAAAACAAAAGAGGAAGAAGAAAAATCCAAATTGAACCCTTACACACATTCTCACACACATACACACTCACACACAAAACCAAAGCATAAAAAAAGGGGGGAATACACATCAAACCCTCATACACACATTAAACCAAAACAAAAGCACAACAAGAGCCGGGCTCAGTGGCTCAGCTTGTAATCCCACGCCTTTGGGAGGCTGAGGTGAGTGGATTGCCTGAGCCCACGGGTTCGAGACCCGCCTGGGCAGCGAGACCTCATCTCTACAATAAATTAAAAAATCAGCTGGGTGCGGTAGCGCATGCCTGTAATTCTGGCTACTTGGAAGGCTGAGGCGGAAGGCTCACTGGAGCCCAGCAGGTCAAGGCTGCAGTGGCCGGGAGTGGCCACTGCATTCCAGTCTGGGCGACAGAGTGAGACTCCAACTCAAAACAACAACAACAAAAAAAAAAGCACAACAAAAGAATTGAAAAAGAATTTCTGGGCACTAACCACCCTCTTGTGGCAGGTTCTGTAATTATTCCTCTTAACTGCTCACAGGTAAGCTTGTGAAGCTGCGGGCTCATCCTCATCCTCAATCTCCCTGGCGCAAGGCCCGGAGGGGAGGAGCTGGTGGTAGGGGTGGGTGGGGTGACATTCGTCTCTTCTAACTCTTGTAAGGTCAGGGGGATCCCCCTCTGTGGGGAGGTGCTGAATAGCGTCCTCCCTAGGTGGTGGTGGTGGGTGCTCCAGCCAGACTTATAGAGTAGAGTTCTCCTAGCATGACTGCTGTCCAGGATCCACCAGCTGGATGTGATGTGTGGGTGTGATGATCAGAGGATTGCTGGGGCCAAGGGGGGCGGGTCAGTCCAGGACTCACTGCTGATCTCTTGGGGGGTCTTTTTTGTCCCTTTCTGGTCACATCCTTTGTTCCACAATGATATCAGGGTAGTGGGTAGAGCATCTGAGACTTTGTACTTATTCTGTCCCTCTAAAGTTTGTACTTCTGGGATATTCCCTCTGGGTCATGATCAGCTCCTGAGTAGTTAACCCACTGGTCACAGGGAGTGGGTCTGTTCCTCCATGGTGAGCAACCTGAAGCACTTCCCTGCCCAGTTTTTAAGATGGTGGTGGGGTACCTGCTTTGTCTTCTGTTGTGGGGCTCTTCCTCTGGCTCCCTCACTGCTCTCCTTCTGTAGTCCTTGCTGCCAGTGTCTGGCCTGGCGCTGTAGTGGTTGGGCAGTCTGGCAACAGCTGTTGCTCCCTGCAGCTTCTTCCTGGGAAAAGGCATGTTGATTTTAGAAAATGGCTTTCAGCTTCTGCATCCTGGGAGGCATTAGGGTGCAAGCAGAGCAGCTGCCGGCGCCAGCCTCTTCACCCAGGGAGGCCTGGCCACTTGCTCCCGAGTCCCTATTCAGTCAGCCACTCACATGCCCACTTACAAATAGATACACATATAAATTTGTCCATACACTCACTCACACAGGGACTTGGACAATCTGACTGGTTTTGCTACCATCTTTTTTCTCCCTCTTATCCCTATTTTTTTTAAATAGTTTGATGTCTTATAGTTAGGCCTCTGATTCATTTTTAGTAATTTTTGTATATGGTATGAGGTAGAAGTCCAGTTTTATTATTGGTATGTGGCTGTGTAGTTGTTCTAGCACCACTGTTGAAAAGACTTTTTCCCCCACTGAATGGTCTTGGAACCCTCATCAAAAATCAGTTGACCATGGACAACATATGAGTTTATTTCTGGACTCTATAATTTGATTCCACTGTACTATATAACTTGTGCAGTACTATATGCTTTATTAATTACTGTTGCTTTCTTGTAAATTATGAAATTGGGATATGTGAGTCCTCCTTTTTTTTTTCTTTATAAGATTATTTTGGCTATTCTAAGTCACTTAAAAAATGAACTTTAGACTCAGATTGTCAATTTCACAAAGGAGTCAGGGAGGATTCTGATAGGGTTCCATTTAATCTGCAGATCAATTTGGGGAATATTGCCATCTTAACAATTTTCAGTCTTTTGATCCATAAATATGAGATGTTTTTCCATTTATTTAGATCTTTAGTTTCTTTCAACAGTGTTTTGTACTTTTCAAAGTATAACTTCTGTGCTTTTGTTAAATTTATTCCTACATATTTTTGTTGCTTTTGTAAAAAGTTGTTTCATATAGAGTATAATATATACTCTAATCTTGCAAGTTTATATTAATATGGTTGATTTTTGTATACTGATCTAGTATCCAGCAACCTTGCTGAATTTATTAATTCTAATAGTTTTTTAGTGGATTTCTTAAGATTTCTATGTATAAGATCATGTAATCTGCTAATAACTTTATTTCTTCTTGTCTAAACTGGATGCCCTTTTTTCATCCCTAATTACTCTGCCTAGAACCTCCAGTACAGTTTTGTATAGAAACATTGAAAGCAGAAATCTTTGTCTTGTTCCTGATCTTAGTGGAAAAGCATCTAGTCTTTCACCATTAAAGTATAATATTAGCTATGTGTTTTTCATAGATGCCCTTTATTAGGTTGAGGAAGTTGCCTTCTATTTTTAGTTTGTTGAGTGTTTTTTTTTTTGAGTTGGAGTCTCACTTTGTCACCCAGACTGGAGTGCAGTGGCTGCCCCCGGCCACCGCAGCCTCGACCTGCTGGGCTCTGGCAATCCTTCCACCTCAGCCTTCCAAGTAGCTGGAACTACAGGCACGCACTACCACGCCCGGCTCAATTTGATTTATTGTAGAGATGAGGTCTCACCAAGTTGCCCAGGCGAGTCTCGAACCCGCGGGCTCAGGCAATCCACTCACCTCAGCCTCCCAAAGGCGCGGGATTACAGGCTGAGCCACTGAGCCCGGCTTGTTGAGTGTTTTTACCATGAAAGGGTATCAGATTTTGTCAAGTGCTGCTTTCTGTGTTTGCTGAGATGATCATGAGTTTTTGGTTTTTTATTCTATTTATATAGTGTATTGCATTGATTGATGTTCATGTTAAACCAGCCTTGCATCCCTGAGGTAAATCCTTCTTGGTCATGGTGTATAATCCTTTTTATATGTTGCTAGTTTGGTTTGCTAGTAGTTTGCTGAAGAATTTTGTCTCCACAAGAGATTATTAGTCTGTAGTTTTCTTGTTATAGCTTTGCCTTATTAGCAGGGTGGTAGTATAGGCCTTGTAGAATGAGTGGGGAAGTGTTCCCTCTTTATTTTGGTATTACTTTTTTAAAGTTTTGTAGAACTCAGCAGTGGAGCCCCTGGGGTCTGGGATTTTGACTGTAGGTAGTTTACTATTGAATAATTCAGTCTCTTTTTTGTTATATAGTTCTATTCAGATCATCTGTTTTTTCAGAATCTGTTTTAGTAGTATGTATCTTTCTAAGAGTATGTCTATTTCCTCTGAGCTATCTAGTTTGTTAGCATATAATTGTTTATAATATTTCCTTTTATTCCTTTTTATTCTTTAAGGTCAGTAATGTTGCCTTTCATTTTTGATTGTAGCACTTTTGAATTTTCTTCCTTTTTTTCTTGATCATTCTAGCTAAAGGTTTTTCAATTTTGTTGATCTTTTGAAAGAAATAGCTTTTTGGTTTCATTAATTTTCTCTGTTTCATCAATATATACTCTAATCTTTTTTATTTCTTTCTGCTTATATCATTAGGCTTCGTTTTTTTCTCTTAGTGTCTTAAGATGAATGGTTAGGCCATTGATTTAATTAATGTATTTTTAAAAACTTTTAAAAGGTAATATTCTAATTTCTAATGTCTCAGTGTCTTTTTGTTGTTGTTGTTGTAGTTAGCGTCTCACTCTGTCACCCAGGTTGCAGTGGTGCAGCACGATCACAGCTAACCACAGCCTTGCCTTCCTGGGCTCAGGCAGTCTTCTCCACCTCAGCTTCCTGAGTAGCTGGAACTACAGGCCCATGCCTTCATGATCAGCTATTTTTTTATTTCGTAGAGACAAGGTCTTGCTATATTGCCTAGGCTGGTCTTGGACTCCTAGGCTCAAGTGATTCTCCCACCTTGGCCTCCCAAAGTGCTGGGATTACAGGCATGAGCTACCACAGCCAGCCTACATTTTGTTTTGTTTTTTTAAGTCTTACTCTGTTGTCCAGGCTGGAGTGCAATGGCACACTCATGGTCACTGCAGCTTCAACCTGCTGGGCTCAGGCAATCCTTCTGCCTCAGCCTTCCGAGTAGCTGGAACTACAGGCATGCGCCATCATGCCCGGCTAATTTTTCTTGATTTATTGTAGAGATGAGGTCTCGGCAAATTGGCTGGGCTGGTCTTGAATTCATGGGCTCCTCCCAGCTGTGCTGGGATTATAGGTGTGAGCCACCTTGAACAGCCTACAATTGCTTTTTTTTTTTTTTTTTGAGTTGTTTTTTCCAGTCTGTCGCCCAGACTGGAGTGCAGTGGCCGCTCCCGGCCACCGCAGCCTCGACCTGCTGGGCTCTGGCGATCCTTCCGCCTCAGCCTTCCAAGTAGCTGGAGCTACAGGTGCCCGCTACCACGCCCGGCTAATTTTTGATTTATTGTAGAGATGAGGTCTCACTAAGTTGCCCAGGCGGGTCTTGAACCCACGGGCTCAGGCAATCCACTCACCTCAGCCTCCCAAAGTGCGGGATTACAGGCTGAGCCACCGAGCCCGGTTTACAATTGCTTTTTAAATAAGAAAGGAGAAGAAATACACACTTACACTGTATTTACAGTTATCTTTACCAGTGTTCTCAGCTTTTTTCATGTACATTTATTGTCCAAGGATGTTTAGTTTTAGCTTGAAGAGATATTTTTGCAGTATTTTTTCCTTTTAAGGAGTCTGCTAACACCTAATTCTGTTTTCATCAGAAAATGTATTTATTTCAGGATTCTTAGTTTTCTCTTTGACCACTTTGAATATGTTATCCCACAGTCCCTTAGCCTTTATAATTTTTGATGAGAAGTCAGCTGTTATTTTATTGAGGTAATAAATTACAACTTGGTTTTCATGTGATACTTTCAATATTTTCTCTCTCTTTGGCTTTCAGCATTTTTACTATATGTCTGGGTATGGATTGTTTGAGTTTATCCTACTTGGAATTTGAGAGTTTCCTGGACATGTAATATGTAGTACATTTGGGAAGATTTTCATCCTCATTTCTTGAACAATTTTATTTTTCCTGCTTCTCTCTTTCTCTCCTCTCCTTCTGGTTCTCTCATTACACATATGTTGATGTGCTACATTTCTCTGAGACTCTGTTTATTTTTCTTCATTCTTTTTTGTCTCTATTCCTTAGCTCACACAATCTCTTTTTTCATTTTTGCTAATTCTTTTCTTTGCTAGTTCAAATCTATTGTTTTCCCTAGCTTGTATTAAATTTTTCATTTCATTTGTTATTGTACCTTTCTACTTCAGATCTTGGTTCACACACTATAGATTCCCATTGTTTTTACTGAATCTTAGTAGATTTTCTTGAATAAATGTCTTTTCATTTGCTATACGCCCTTAGGACCATTTCCAGAGACTTCACATGGCTATGTTTTATATAACTTTCACCACTTTCACTGAGGAGTAAGTTCGTTGAGCTCCTCATACTATTATGCCAGAAGTTAATAGTTCTCTCAAAGCACTCTTATTCTTTGCCAGGTCACAAAAGAAGACAAGTCCTTCCAAAATATAATGCGTTGTTATAGGACTCAGCCACAAGCCCGAAGCCAGGTAACTATATCTTCTCTTAGTCTGAAAATAAAGCTTAAAGTCTGTGATCAATACAGAAAAATTAACCATAGTTCATTCTGTCACCTGTTCCCTGAAAATAAACAACTGAGACTCTACTTTAAGAGAAGACTCTAATCTTCTTTGGCCACTGCCAGAAAACTTCACATGCTGATTATTTTAAGTCTTTTTTTTCCTCAGAAGGCAACAATGCAAAATATCTTACTGCTTTCTTAATTCAGAGAATCACAAGATAGATGTGAATTACAGCATTATTTGGTTTCGATGTCACATTTCAGTCTGGTTTAGTAAACACAAAACTGTATATTTAGACAAGAGAGTGTTACTTGAAAATCTAAAATCCACTTTACCTTTAATACCATTCATTTGTCTCTGCGAGGCAAGTAATTGACTTAGAATGGCTTGATTTTATGGTCAGGTGCTATTACTGCTCTGTAGTACTGTAGTTAGTACTTGAAATTTGAAGCTAGACGGGCTCTGATGTAAATCCTGGATCTGTTATTTAATAGCTGTATGGCCTTGGCTGTATTCTTAAACTTTTCAGAGGACAAGTATTGCAACATGGGGTTGTTGTGAGAATCAAGTTACTTACATCACGGTCCCATCATCTAGGGTGTACTCAATAAATACCAGATTATATCTCCCTTTCACTGTCTCTCTAAAGGTGTATAGAAGTGTTTTGATAAAAGGGAAAAGAAAAAGAAGGAATTCTGGCAGCAGTGATAGCAGAAGTCATCAGAATTCTCCAACAGAACTGAACAAAGATAGAAGTAAGTGAGATCTTTATACACTCTTACAAAAACTGTATTAGGAGCTTTTCTTGCTTTTCAGGCCTAGAAGACTAAGGATTACTAAATGAAGTAACCACTACAGAAACCGTGAAAGTATTTTACTGGCAAAGGGTTTGTTGGACCAATAAACCAAATTCTAAATTTAGTGGCAAAGTTGCCCTGCATTCCATAGCTTTGGGACACACAGTGCATCACGTTTATCTCCTGGGGAATTAGAGGTGGTTTCAGGCAGGAGTCCTCTTGCCTGAGCTCCAAAAAGATCTGGCATGTCAGCTGGAACTATGCTATGGAAATGCCATTCCTAATTTTTTTTTTTTTGCACCACTTAGTGCAGAATTTGAATACCAAAAACCTTGGTGTAACTTATTAGTGGAAACTATTCAGTAAACCCTTGCTATGGTTATGGCATGGGGGTTAAATTGTTAATATCCTATCTAAGCTTTGCTCCTTGGTATGAAAAAGAGTGCTTATTTACTGTCATTAATGAGTAGTACAGGTAGCTGTTCACTTTTTTCCTAATTTTCTTTATTAAAACATCCTGTACCAGCAGCCTTTGTGTTAACAACCTTTGTTCTACCGGCTACAGCCAGTAGAGACTCCAGTCCTGTCATGAGATCAAGTAGCACTTTGCCAGTTCCACAGCCCAGCAGTGCTCCTCCAACACCTACACGTCTCACAGGTGCCAACAGTGACATGGAAGAAGAGGAAAGGGGAGACCTTATTCAGTTCTACAACAACATCTACATAAAACAAATTAAAACATTTGCCATGAAGTACTCACAGGCAAACACAGTAAGTTTAACAAGGATTATTTCATACATTTTTCATCTATAAGGCATGAGGAATCATGTTTGCTTTATGTTCCATATATACAGTAGCTTCACAAACAATTTTCTTATTAAAACGAGATAGTCTCTAACAAGTAATTTGCCTAACCAACATAATTGCTACTGTTGAGCAACATTAATCAAGAGTAAGTCATATTGGATTAGAGTGAAAAAAAATTTTTATGTATAAAAAATGGCTGGGCTCGGTGGCTCAGCCTGTAATCCTGCACCTTTGGGAGGCTGAGGTGAGTGGATTGCCTGAGCATGCGGGTTCAAGACCCACCTGGGCAGGCGAGACCTCATCTCTACAATAAATCAAAAAAAGTAGCCGGGCATGGTAGCATGCGCCTGTAGTTCCAGCTACTTGGAAGGCTGAGGCAGAAGGATCGCTGGAGCCCATCAGGTCAAGGCTGTGGTGGCCGGAAGTGGCCACTGCACTCCAGTCTGGGCAACAGTGAGACTCCAACTCAAAAAAAAAAAAAATGAAAGAAGAAAAAACAACAGTAAGGTTGTATTTGAATTCCCTACAAAGTATAGTAATAGAAGAGACTGGCAACATGGGTTCAAGTTGTTCAGTACTTAATAGTGGTGGTGACCGTGCAAATCATTTAAATTTCTGTGTCTCTTGTTTGCTCATGTATAAAATGGGAACAGAAGTAGTTCCTAGCTAGTAGGGTTGTTGTGAGGATAAAATGACATAATGTATAAAAAATGTTTAATAAATCTTTCACAGGAGTAGAGTTTTTAAAAAATGCTTAAAACAGAAACTGGCACAAGCTAAGCACTTAAAAATGTTTGTTATTGGAATGATTTTCTGTAGGTTTAATTGTTGCTAATACATCACTGTTTATCATTCATAAAACTACTGGTTTATTATATCTCTTCACTCAACAAAAAGCCATTTTCAATAAAAATACCTGGTTCAAAAATTTTTTTCTTAGAATTACTGAATTTTTTTTTTTTTAAACAGATGGAGGCTCCTCCACTCTCTCCCTATCCATTTGTAAGAACAGGCTCCCCACGCCGAATACAATTGTCTCAGAATCATACTGTCTATATTTCCCCACATAAAAATGAAACAATGCTTTCTCCTCGAGAAAAGATTTTCTACTACTTCAGTAACAGTCCTTCAAAGGTGAGCCTAACATTAAATCTTGATCTTTACTAGCCCCAGAATGCTTAGGATGCTAGAAATAGGGTTTGTGCTAAGCCTAGACACTCACTAGAGTGTGATGGGAACAGTGACCAGTGAGTCTAAGGGATCAAAACCAAGGTTGTTTTTTTTTTTTTTTTTTTTTTTTGTGGGGGGTGGATTTTAGGGTTGGAAATAGGGTAAGGGATTTGGAATTATTTTATTCTCTTCTTCCCTATTTGTGCATTTTTAATATTCTGTAAATCTGAAGTTTGTATATTTTACTTTATTCATAAAATTTTGACTTTCCAAATTTCTGTCAGGGAAAGAAAATTTGAATCCCTAAACTGATTACTGAGGCCCTATTTCTGGAATAGGCAATGTCTCTGTCCTCTGAACTCCAATGGGAAAATGAATCTTTGGAACAGCGCAGTGCTGCAGTCATATTAGCACAGGTTTGCATAGTAACATCTGGCTCAGTCTGAGGAGGGGAGGGAAGGTTGAGTCAGGCCTTAGTTGTGAAATGTTAGAAAGTTGCTAAGGTGTGGAAGAGCATTCAGGAAGAAGCAGACAAGGAGAAGAAAATAATGTCCTTGGATAGACACATGATCCAAAGCCATATCACTGGGCATCATGCTGTGTTAGGAAGTAGAACTGGATCTTGAAGACCTTTACATAATGAGATTTGTATCTACACAGAATGCTTAAAAACAAACATGTAAAATGGCCAGGACTCTTTAAAAGAAAAAATAGGTCAACATCATGAAAAAAATGACAGAGGGTAGGTGGAGGGCATTGCAAAGAAGACTAAAGAGACTTGATAGCCTGCATGACTTTTGATTGGATCCAGTGTAGAAAAACACCACTATAAAGGATATTTTGGGGACAATTAGGAAAATTTGAATGTGGACTTCAATGTATTATTTATTTTTAAATTTCTCTGATATTGGTGATGCTAGATTATGTAGGAGACTATACTTAAGGTATTTATAGGTGAAAAGTCCTAATGCCAAGTTACTTTTAAATGGTTCAGCTACTAGATAGATAGTATATAGGTTGTGAGAGTAAATACTGTAAAATGTTAATGATTGATAAAAGGGTATTTGTGTACTATTCTTTCAACTCTTCAGTAGGCTTGAAATCTTTTAAAAAGTTGAGGAAAGCAGGTAAAAAAAGCAGCAAAAATCTGTCAAAAAACATAATAAGAATAGAGAAATGTATTATAGCAAAAAAAGGTATCATTTGCCTTGGAATAAATTTACAACTTGTTGAAAAATTACCTGAATGAGAAATTTTTAAAAACTGGAATGAAGCTACAACAAATGTTTCTGAATAAGGTGACCAAATATTAAAAAGATATAATTTCCTCCCTTGTACAGGTTTAGTCTAATTTCAGTGATATTCCTGGTAGGATTGTTTGTGAAATTTAGAAACATAAGTTGGCAGTAATAGCCCCAAAAAGCAAAAGTTGGAGGAAATGACTTTGCCAGTTCCTCTAAAATTAGACTCTTATCCTGCACCCAAATGGATTAAAGGATTAAATGGAAAATAGGAGTCATAAGAGTGGATTCTATGAACAGACAAGCAATGTATATGAGAGAGGACCCAAAAAACCAGAATTATCTTTTGGAGAGTGGGCCCCTGTAGTATATACTCAGAGTTTGTTCAAACAGTCAACCACAGTTTTTATCTGGAAGTTTCAAGAGGGCTGCATCATGATTTGTGGAAGAAAATGTCCTGAGTTGTGGCAAACAGGTGACTGGCTTTTCCACCATGACAACATACGTACCACGCCATGCTGAGTGTTCAGCAGGTTTTGACTAAAAACAACATGACCCTGTGTTCCACCCCTCCTTGTCACCCAGTCTCTCTCCTTGAGTGACTTTTATTTGTTTCCCCGATGAAAAAGGGAAATGTTTTACCCATGTAGAAGAGGTGAAACAAAAAATGGCATAAGTACTAAAAAGCATCAAAATTGATGAGTTCAAAAACTTTTGAGCAGTGCAATAGGTATATTGCATCAAACAGAGTATTTTGAAGGCGACTGAAGTGTAAATATGTAAGAATACAACATTTTAAAATAAATCCTGGGTTTTTTGGGTCCTCTCTCATATACATTGCTTGTCTGTTCATAGAATAAGAAGTCTTTCTAAATAGAACAATATATAGGTAATAAAGGAGATGAATTGGAATAATACTCAATTCAAAAGAAGGCTAAAAAGGGAGGAAAAATGGAAGAATATATTGAAAAATAGTAAAAAAAAATAGGAATCAAATGTAAATAGTACAGATACACTAATTAAAAGGCAGAAATTATCCAATTAGACCAAAAAAGCAAGACCAAACCATATTCTTATATAAGTATCCTACTTTAAATATAAAGATGCAACTGTTTAAGGTAAAAGAAAACAATCTTCTATTAACTGATAAACAGATAAATAAAATGTATATACATAAATGAAATATTACCTGGCAATAAAAAGGAATGAAGTACTATGTTGGGTACAGTAGCTCAGGCCTATAA
Source organism: Carlito syrichta (assembly GCF_000164805.1). Classification (NCBI taxonomy): domain Eukaryota; kingdom Metazoa; phylum Chordata; class Mammalia; order Primates; family Tarsiidae; genus Carlito; species Carlito syrichta. The sequence continues at coordinate 591,603 of NW_007253864.1, read as the reverse complement.
TCCCAGTACTTTGGGAGGCTGAGGTGAGAAGATTGCTTGAGCCCAAGAGTTTGAGACAAGCTTAGGCAGCATAATGAAACCTCGTCTCTACAAAAAAAAAAAAAAATTAGCCAGGGCTGGTGGAACATGCCTCTAGTCCCACTACTCAGAAGAATGAGGCAGAAGGATTTCTTGAGCCCAGGAGGTTGAGGCTACAGTGAGCCATGATCATGCCACTGCCCTCCATCCTGGATGACAGAGTAAGGACCCAAACTCAAAACAGATTTTTTAAAAAAGGAATGAAATGCTGACACATGCTACGATATGGATGGACCTTGAAAATTTTATTAAGAAGTTAGTCGCAACAAACTACATATTATATGATTCCATTTATATGAAATTTCCAGAATGGGTAGACACACAGAGGCAAAAAGTTGATTTATGGTTGCCCAGGATTGTGGGGAATAGAGAGTTTCTGTTAATGGGCAAGATGTTTCATTCCGGGGTGATGAAAGAATTCTAAAATTTAATGTGGGTAATGGTTGCACAACTCTGGGAGCATACTAAAAGCCACGGAACTGTATACTTTAAATGGGTGAATTACATGGTATGTGAATGATATCTCAACCTGTTTTTTAAAAAGTTAAAGGACGAGCCGGGTTCGGTGGCTCAGCATGTAATCCTGCACTTTGGGAGGCTGAGGTGTGTGGACTGCCTGAGCCTGCAGGCTCAAGACCCGCCTGGGCAACTTGGCGAGACCTCATCTCTACAATAAATCAAAAAATTTGCCAGGCGTGGTAGCGTGTGCCTATAGTTCCAGCTACTTGGAAGGCTGAGACGGAAGGATCGCCGGAGCCCAGCAGGTTGAGGCTGCGGTGGCCAGGAACGGCCACTGCACTCCAGTCTGGGTGACAGAGTGAGACTCCAACTCAAAAAAAAAAAAGGACGGAAAAGTTATGTCATGCTAATACTAATCCAAAGAAGGCTGGAGTGGCTATATTAATATCAGGGAAAGTAGATTTCAGAGCAAAAAATATCAGTGATGGAGAGGGTTATTTCCTAATGACAGAGAGAACATATAACCCTAAATAGGAAAAAAAATTACATTCAAGAGATTTACACATAACCAACAGAACAAGTAGAGAAAATCAGTGAAGAATCTAGGAGATATACAAAACATTATCAATTAAAAAGATTCATTCACATTTATAGAACACTTACCAAGATAGTCCACATTCTGGACCACAAAACAAGTCTCAATACATTTTAAAAGGTCCAAAGAATATATTTTTGCTGATCACAATGGCATTAAATAAAAAATCAGTAACAGAAGAGGTATCTGGAAAATTCCCCAATTTTTGGACACTAAATTGCATATTTCTGTGAGTTAAAAAAGACATCTACAAGAGAAACTGGAAAGCATTTTGAACTAAATGAAAATTCAAAATATTAAAATGTGTAGGATATAGCTAAAACAGTGCTAAGAGGGAAATTTATAACACTAAACATCTATATCAGAAAAAGAAGAAAGATCTCAATTTAGTGACCTTAGATTTCAGTTTAAGAAACTAGAAAAAGAGGAGGAATCACTGAAATAGAATGCTGAGAAATAGAGAACATCAAGGCAATCAAAAGCTAAGTTTTTGAAGATTTTTTTTTTAACTGATACATCTCTGTGCAGATTAAGTAGGAAAAAGAAATGCCACAGTACCGATAAACATTAAAAGTTTAATGAGGGAAATAAAGAACAACTTAATGCTAATAAATGTGACAGTGCAGATGAAATGGACAAATTCCTTGAAGGATAAAAACTAATAAAACTCAAGAAGTAGTAGTCTCAATAGCCCTATATCTATTAAATAAATTGAATTTGTAGTTTCAAAAAACTTCCCATTAAAGAAAACTGTAGGCCCAGATGGCTTCCCTGGTAAATTCTACTCAACATTTAAGAAAGAAATAATGCTAATTCTACACAAACACTTTTAAAAAGTGAAGATGATAAATCATTTCAGCAGGGAGGGAAAACATTCGACAAAATTCAGCATTTATTCGTGTAAGAAACTCAGAATTTCTACAACTTAATAACATTTGCCAAAAAACCTATAGATAAAGCCATAGTTAACGGTGAACAACTGAATTCCTTTCCCTTAAGATTAAGAACAAAGCAAGGATGTCCATTCTCACTACTCCTATTCAACACTGTAACTAGAGGTCCTCACATGTGGAATAAGGCAAGATAAAGGCAGCATATGAACTGAATTTTCTACATAGACAAATCACAAAGAATCTACAAAAAGTTACTGGAACAAATAAGGAAAGTTTATAAAATCAATATAGAAAAATCAAATGTATTTCCATATTTTAGCAGTGAACATTCAGAAGTTCAAAAAAACACCATAGATACTATAAAAAAATTAAATACTTAGGAGTAAGTATGATAAAAGATATGCAAGACACATGTCTTGCAAACTACCAAACCTTGGTGAGAATAATTAAAACCTGAGAAAACAGAGATATGTTCATGAATTGGAAAACAAGATAGCAGCTTTCTCCCAATTGATCTATAAATTCAACCCACTTTCAGTCAAAATCCCAGCAGAATTATTTGTATAATCTGACAAACTGATTCTAAAACTTATGTGGAAAGGCAAAAGAACTAGAATAGTTAAAATAGGACTCACATTATCTGATTTCAAAACTTATTAAGCTACAGATAATGCAGTGTTGGTCACAGTCCAGCCACAGAGGCCAACAGACCAGAATTCAGAAACAGCCTATATGTTTGGTGGAGAAAAAAATAGCCTTTTCAACAGATAGTACTGAAATAACTGGCTATCCATATATCAAGATAACAGTAAACTTGTACCCATATCCTGCACCATATACAGAAACTAGCTCAAAATGATAACTAGAAAAATACATAAATGTAAAATTTAAAACTTTGAGAATAAAACATAGAGAATCTTAGTGAACATGTATTACAGAAAATTTTTAAATACAACATCCATAAAATATTGATAAAAAGAATTTCTGCTCTATAAAAACACTGTTAAGGGAATCAAAAAACCAGCCATAGACCATGAGAAAATCCTTACAAATTCCACATCTGATAAAAGACTTGTATATCTACAATATATAAATAATTCTCAAAATTCAATAGGAAAACCACCAAATGTAAAAGTGGGCAAAAGATTGGAACATATGGTCACCCATTACATACATGCCTGTTAGAATGGCTAAAATCTAAACAGTGACAATAAGTTCTGACAACAGTGTGGAGCAACTAGAACTTTTATATATCGGTGAGAATATAAAATGATATAGCCACTCTGGAATATAGTTTGGCAGTTTCTTATAAAGTTAAGCATACCCTTAACATCATTAACCCAGCAATCTCATTCTATATAGTTACCCAGGTGAAATAAGAACTTAATTTATACAAAACCATGTACATGAATGTTTATAGTGACTTTATTCCTAATTGCCAAAAAGTAGGAAACAATCTAGCATAAATGTCCTTAAACCTGCAGTACATCTGGTGGATTACTACTTTGAAATAAAAGGGAACTACTGATACACTCAGCATAGCTGAATCTCAAATGCATTAATGCTTAAGTGAAAGATTCAGTAGCCTACTTATACAGTGTGATCCAATTTCTGTGACATTCTGGAAAGGGCAAAACTGTAAGGACAGGAAACATTAGTGGTTGGGGGGTAGGCTGAATACAAAGATGAATGTGTTTTTGGAATAAAAAAAACTTTTATACCCTTCCTGTGGTGGCTATACGATGGGAGGTGTATGTCTAAACATGCAGAGTCGTACATTTAAAGGGGTGAGTTTTATTATATATAAACCTTAAAAAAAGGAAGGGGGAGACATTTACTGTGTGGGGGGAGGAAGGTTAAGCTTCCAGATAAGTGGGTTTTGATCCTGCATTTTTATAGCAAATGCAGACCAGACATTATCACCAGCTGGGAAAGTTTCAAAAGAAATTCTGGCACAGAATTGAGAGTTTCTCCAATACATGACAGAAACTATTAGAATACTGGTTAGAGAAAGATTTGTTATCATGGCTTAATAGATGATAGCTGAGACGAAGAATATTACAGAGTAGCATGTCTAGAACTAACCTATACTATATTTTTACATTACCAGGAGAAAAAAAATTTATCACATACACAAGTTCGATTAAGATGAAAACTGATCATTAGTGACACCTGTGAGGGCAATTTTAGTGCACTGGTACAGCTTGTTCAAGATTACATTGTGCTAGCATTGCTTATAGTACTAAATAGCGGATTAGCCTATGATACATACTATAGAATACTGCATAGTTAAAGAGATAGGACAGATCCATATATATTGATAAAGGAAGATGTAAGACAGTGTTGGCTGCAAAAATATTCCAAACAGTACACAGAGTATTTCATTATTTAAAAATATACAATTGTATTCAGTGGATAGTCAAAATAAGTTTCCTGGTGATTGGGTGAAGATTGGGTATATTTTATATGAATTTCATTGGAATTAGAATTTATTCATGTTTAAACTACTGAGCATATACTATAAATTATGTATAAAATATTGAATGATATATATGATTACATAGTATTATATACAGTGTATATTGTATAATATACAATGAACAACTAATATATACAATGAACAACATAAAGAATATTCAAGTAAATAAATCTAGCAAATGCAGACCAGACTTTTAGGAAGGCAAAACGGGGTAGAAGAGAAAGGGTCGAAGAAAACCTTTCTTAAGGTGGTTGAGATTTGCAGGTACATACGCTAATAAAACAGAATGTTGATTATTTTATTTAAAAACCTCAAAAAAGTTTATTATTTCAAAGTAAAAAATAATAAATATTAATAAAATGCCTAAGATTAGCTTTAAAATAATCTGAGGGTAGGCAGTGAGTGGGAGTATAGATCAAGTAAGACTGGCCAAACTTGTTGAAGTAGGGTGATGGGCATGTAAGGATTTGTTAAACATTTTTCTCTACTTTTGTTTTCAATTTCCAATAATGCATGTGAATTTGCTCAGTATGCTTTCTATTAAGAAAACATGGACAATGAAGTGGCACTAAAAAACATTTTAACCAACAAACTACTGTAAAATAATGTGATAAAAGACTTTGCAGAAACTTAATGCTGAAAGGCACTGTAAAGAGATCCAGTCTTTCTGGCAATATCTTTCTCAACACAGTTCCTCATCTGAGCTACTGCATATAAAATAATTTGAGTAACTTTTTGAGACAAGGTCTTCCTCTGTCGCCCAGGCTAGAGTGCAGTGGTAAGCGATCATAGCTCATTGCAGCCTTGAACTCCTGGCATCAAGTGTAAATCTTACTGATTTATTACCTACAATGGATACTTAAGGGAAATTAGGCTTACTTCTCTAGTGGAATTGAGGTTGAGAATGACTGCCAAAATATGAGTAACACTAGAATGAAATATAAAGAGCATGATACTGTGTATTTAAAAGAAAAACAGATGTATCTAATTGATTAAAGACCACAGCATAGCAATGTGATGCTCTATAATTACTGTAAAAAAGCAGGCTGGGCACGGTGGCTCAAGCCTGTAATCTCAGCCCTTTGGGAGACCAAGGTGAGAGGATATGAGACCAGCCTGAGCAATTTGGTGAGACCTTGTCTCTACAATAAATCAAAAAATTAGCCGGGTGTGGTAGCACATGCCTGTAGTTCTGCCTACTTGGAAGGCTGAGGCAGAAGGAATGCCTGAGTCTAGCAGGTTGACTCTGAGGTGGCCATAAGCATACCACTGCACTCCAGCCTGGGCAACAGAGTGAGACTCTGACTCAAAAAAAAAAAAAAAATCACAGATTTGTGAACATTATAGAAATGTATATATCAAAAGCACTTATGAAGCTTGTTAAAAATAGAAATATTCAGCCCCTACCCAAATAGTCATCAGTCTCAGCCAGCTGAGAAGTGAAGTCACCAGGATACATAGTGTTTCTTTTCTTTGTAAAGGTGTTCAAGTACTCCCAGGTAAACTGCTTAATCCATTTGAAAGTCTTTGACTGAATACTGAGCTATGTACATTAGCATTGTAAAGTTTTTATTATTTTTCCTCATCATAGAGACTGAGAGAAATTAACAGTATGATACGGACAGGAGAAACTCCAACTAAAAAGAGAGGGATTCTTTTGGAAGATGGAAGTGAATCACCTGCAAAAAGAATTTGCCCAGAAAATCATTCTGCCTTATTACGCCGTCTCCAAGATGTAGCTAATGACCGAGGTTCCCACTGAGGTTAGTCTCTTGTATTGAAACTGTCCTTTCACAAACTGTTAAGCAGCAGCATCTAGATTATGGAGCTCTTTTCTTAATTCCAGCCAATCAGTTATAGCCTGTTAGTAACTTGAAGGGACATTTTGTGAGAAAATGTACTTACTACTCCCGGTATCCTTAGGATATTTTCATTTGATCCACCTACCTTTTCCCCTACCATTCAGTGCTGTTATAATCCAGACTTGGATTTTTAACTCTTTGGCAAAGCTTTTACAAGTACTACAAAAAACAAAGTGTACTCAAACATGAGTATTAAAAAAAAAAAGGGAAAGAAAAGGTCTCTTTTGACATGCTCTAACTGAGGATCTGTATTTGAAATTCATTCCTGTTTTGTGGTCAGCTCTAGTCCTCATGAAAAGCAAAACAAAAATTAGGTATTTTGTCCTAAAACACTTGGTAGGAGTGTGAGATTTTTGCATTCCTCAAACAGAACATAGGAGAGCGTGCCCAGATTTGGAGGCCCTAGGTCATTAGCCTAGGTAGGCTCCCGTCCCCTTTGTGCACTTCTTCCCTTTCCCGGTTAGGTGTGGTGCAGTATGAAAAGTGCTTGATTGTTTGGCTGTGCCATGTCTGAGTGAACCTGTATAAGATACGGCACTTTAGGGCTGTAAAATGCATGATTTTGTAACCCAGATTTTGCTGTATATTTGTGATAGCACTTTCTACAATGTGAATTTATTAAGTACAAAACTTCCAGGCTAACATTCAATATTTTCTTTAATGCTTTTGTACTTTTTTAAAATGTTAAAGCCCCCATAGCCACCTTTTGGGCACATGTTTTAAATTCTCCAGTTTTTTGTTGTTGTTAAATAGGGATGCGCTGGCTAAGTAAAGATTTTAAATCAAGTTGAATTAAGGGGATTACCATAAAAAAAAATTATGACCTCTTCCTTTAAGGAGGTAGTTATCCAAAAGACATGTCTATTAAGGTGATATATTTTAAAATATTTTTGGGTGTGTTCCTGGCAGTTTAAAAAAATAGGTTTGAGAATTTAGGTTTTTATTAGTACATAGTACCATTTATACAAATTAGAAAATGTTATTTAACAGCTATTGAATTATCTATATATACCTTTATTAATCACTATTGTTCAAGCAGTTTTAAAGTTGAATTAATCTTATTAGGGAGAAAATTCAATTGTAAATTGAATCAGTATAAAAGTTACTAGGTAACTTCGTATTGCTCTGAAAGAAATATGGAACTTACACTGTTCAATTAGAATAGTGTTCTACAAAAATATTTATAAAACTTCTCAAGATACATACTGCTACTGTAATTTTATATGAAGATAAGTGTATTTTTCAATAAAGCATTTATAAATTAATCTTTGTTTAATTATGTTGAGAAAAGGGTATTTAGTTTCCTGCATAAATGACAAAGAACAATCATTTATTGGTTTATTTTGTCTCTACTAAACACATTAGTCATTCATCATTTAAATATCTGATTTCATTAGAAACCATTTTAACATTTTTTCTTCCTCTTGCCATAAAAATACAATAAGTAATTTGCTTAAAAACAAACTATGAACAAATGTTCTGGTTTCTTCTCACTCAAAACTAACACGTTTCTCAGTGACAGCAGTTTATAAATCAGTAAGACAGCAGGCTGAAGACTAAGATTCAAATGCTCTTTCATGTTGAAAGTGCTGAGCTATGGAACCTGCTCTGTATACCTCTTCTCTCCATTTCCTAATATATGTACAATTGAAACCACTGATTTAAAAACTATTAAATAGTGCTGAATTCTGTCCGCTCTAGTAGTTTAAATGAATGCAACTTACCTTTAGCATTATATTCAGAAAAATACTTAAGCCTCAAGGTCCCCAATAATTTGGAGTACTGAACTAGATAACCACCCTAAGACACTTCTGACAGAAGTAATGCATTACTTAGAAAGAGGTTTCCAAACTTGCTGTTAGAACCTATGTATACATGGAAAATGTTGGTAGTCAGTCATTGTTCACACAGTTTATTCTTCAGGCAGTCCTTTGCCATTGGTCAGCTTGAATTAGGCCAGAGTCCAGCAGGAAAGTGCATGGTGCACCAGATTCACCACCTCTTAAGTTGCTACTGTTTTCTCTTCTTTACTGAAAGGTTGTACTGAGCCAGGCTTTACCCATGATAGGCCAGCAACATGAACACTTTTATTATGCTGTTCTTCAGGCTTCTTCTAGGCACAATCAAAAACAGATAATAAAAAAAAAATGACTGAGGAGGTTTCAGCACTGTACAAACCTGTTTCTCAAAAAGTTATTTGTATTTAGTGAGCAGTCTTACAAGAGTAAGTAAAAATGGTTATCTACTTACTTTCTGAGTTAGCATCTTCTCTCTGGCTTCATCATGTACAGAAGGATTCCATGGAGAAAAGCTTCAGGGAGAGAAAAATATTAAATAGTTTTTTGGCTTACTAAATTTGTATAACATCCATTTGGCAGAAATTAAGCCAATTCCCCTAAAAAGGAACAATACTTTTATTAAGAGTAATCTTTAAATAATCAGTTGTCAACATACATGTTTTATTCATTATCTAACTGATTTTCTCACATAAGTAGCCCTAATATACAGATTATCTCATTTAAACCTCACATCAACCCCTGAAGTCTATCATTTAAAGATTAAGCAAGTGGGCACAGTAAAATTAATTGCTATAGGGCACCAAAGCTAAAAAGTACAAAACCCAACCAGTCCTGCTGAGTCCAAGTTCTTTTTTTTTTTTTGAGTTGGAGTCTCACTCTGTCGGCCCCACTGGAGTGCAGTGGCACACTTCCAGCCACCACAGCCTTGAGCTGCTGGGCTCCGGCGATCCTTCCGCCTCAGCCTTCCAAGTAGCTGGAACTACAGGCACACGCTACCACGCCCAGCTAATTTTTTGATTTATTGCAGAGATGAGGTCTCGCCAAGTTGCCCAGGCCGGTCTTGAACGCTTCGGGCTCAGGCAATCCACTCACCTCAGCCTCCCAAAGCGCGGGATTACAGGCTGAGCCACCGAGCCCGGCAGAGTCCAAGCTCTTAATGACTATACCCTGCTGCTTCCCCAAGCAGTCTCAATGTTGCCAAAGAACTAAATCAACAATTCTTCAGTTCTCAGTACTCTTCTAGACACTGTTTCCCATGATCAAGTATCACAGTGCTTCAGAAATCCACCACTTTCACACTCGTACTCAGGTTCCCTCTCCACCAAATCTGAATGTTGACGGGGCTGTGGAAGTTTAAGAGAGACTCTAGCTAAAACTGCCAACTAAAAAGTCCTGACATGTGAATGAATGAGCATATTACAAGAATTCTTAGAAAACCAGTCACTAAATAACTTGCTATTGGCACAGTGTGCCAGATATAAAGCGCTTTGCTTGAGGAAAGAGCCTAAGAGGCATGAGAAACTGAGCTGACACCTAGTTATAAAGGCTGTAGGCTAAAAGCTTTTGCTCAAGCGTTTTAAATCCTCAATCTAAGATCACCTAGAAAATGGAAGTCGATTACTAGAAAAGACAGTTCATTTAGGTGATGTACCACTTACCTAATTGCATAGGGGTCTTCTATTTTAGGTTGGTCAAACAAACGAGCAGTGCACACCTTAACACTGTCAACCACTTTACTTTTAAAAAGCTGAACATCCTTTTCATACCTGTGTTAAAAGTGTAAATCAAAAAGTTACCAACCTAATTGACTCAGCTGCATCTTCAAATTTATCTTAAATAAAGCAAAAGTAACATACAATACTGCAGCCTCTGGATTTAGGGGGCTTGCTGTATCAATCTTGTAGAAAACTCTCCTTGCATACATTAGTACTTGCCAAATATGATTATGGTTCCGCCTAAAGGGATATGGCATGATTAGTGAGGCTTCCTCTTGCTGTATTATGTCACCAGAAGAAACACTTATTTACTTACCTCCATTTTGCAAATGCTCTCTTCACATCCAATTCACCTGAGGTGGGATCAACTAGCGGGTGAAAGACGGGAATATCAAACACCAAGCGCTATATTTAAAGAGAGACATATCCTTTAATGGAAGCAGTGGACATTATTAGGCCCACAGAGATAGTAAAAGGAGTTTCAGGACAACAAGGCAGTCGTGTTGCTTAAAGTCAGAGCTGCCTCAAGAAGGGATATTTAACTACTTTTACCATTTTCCTGTAAAACTAAATTTTGCAGTGAAGTGGGGGAAAAAGTCACTCTCCTCCACTATAGTGTGGCGATCACCATTCACAGAGTAAGTGCTGCAGTACAGCATCCAGCCTCACTTGCACACCCTGGGCAGAGGAACAAGTAAAGCTAAAGGCAGAGGATGGCACATCAGTAGCTGCAACAAAGCACAGAAATCCCTGTGGAAAACTATTGGGACAAACTATTGACAAATTTTCTGGGAACTGAAATCATAAAACTATTCAGTCAGGAAAGAACCAAGAATGTTTGAAATCCTTTAAACCCCCCATTGCTGACCCACAAATGAAGCCACACTATATCACCAACTTACTGGACAGTCACCATCTGGATAGTTATCAGGGATGTAAACTGTAAACTTAAATACACCATCTTGATAAAGTCCATGCCGTATGAATATTACTCCAAACCACACTGAAGGAAAAAATAAAAATGGTTAAGTCCTAAATTAGTGTGAGAGGAAGAAGCAAATATGCTATAAATTAAGAGTGAATCCTTGTCTTACTTAATGCAGAGCGATAAGATGGTTGCACATAGACTCCAGGTAACTTCTGTTTCACAACCAAGGTACTAAAACAAAAGCATAATAATTAACTTGTGTGAATATAAATGACACATATAGATCAAACCACCCCATTTGAATGGTCTCTCAAGGGGCAGATGATGCCCAATACATGCAAGCCAAGTTATAATCTCTCACCAGACACAACTCTGAGCACTGCCTTGACAGCTGTTGCCCACTTACTGTCTTCACAAAAGTAACTCACAGAAAAGTACATAAGCCAACAAAGAGCCCCAAACAGACACACAAAGAATCAAGTTTTCCTCCTAGAAACTGGCTCTTCTAAAACATCACCTTGGAACCAGCTTGTAGGTCATCGTGAACAATTCAACCTGAGGTAAGTTTTAGACATTAAATCTGAGGTAAATGAGAATATATGTAAAATTAATGTTTTTGTAACTGTAAGATGATAGCTGTCATACACACATTCAAAAAGGTTTAAGACACAATTTTAGGTAATTAAGAATAAAGATTCTATGGAATTGCCAACACTTAGTTGTCATTTTAAGTTTAAAACACCAGATCCTGTGGGAGAGGGCAGTATTTAGATTTGCAGTGTTGCCTGTGAAGGCAGACATCAGTGAGACTCTCACACTCTGCTCCCAACTCAGACACCTGAACTCTGTGGGCCTTTCTCCAGGGAGTAAGAAACTGGGTGCTGAAAAAAAGGGAAGACAAGTATATTGCCACAAAGGCTTCACTGGGTTTCTGGGACCTAGTTACCTGCCGATAGCCATTCTGCTCTGTTCCTTGCAAATGAATCTATGAACCTAATAGGTAAGGCTGTGATCAGACCTTGAAAAGAACAATGTTTACCTAGGGCCTTAAAACACATTAGCCTGGCAGTTCTGAAATTTATCAAGGAACATGTATTTGGCTTTAGTTTATTGTTTTTATTACCTATTTGCCATTACACTTCTTTTTAACCTTTTTGAAATTATCTATTCTATTTTTAAGTCACTAAAATTCAATATGTCATCAGCAACATGACTGGCAGATGAATCTACTACAGTGAGATTTGCCAGAAAAGGCAATTTTGTGTTCTAAATCAGACATAGATTTAATCACTACAGTAGAAGCCTGTCCAACTCACTGCCCAGCCTCAAACATAAGGCCTTCATTATAAAGCAACAGGGACCTATTGCTACACCAAATCACACCCAGCCAATTACACTGGGGCCTTAGACCCTCTGACGATTAAAACATTAGTACATTAAGGGGGAGGGTTCAAGGATGTATTTAAAATAACTTCATACACAAAGGAATTTTAAAATGATGGAAATTAAGAATTCTCCAAACTTTCTGTCCTTTTAACAAATTATTAAATGCCATCTGAATCTGTGTGTTGTTTGAGCCCCTATGTATGTGTGCCAGGTGCTAAGAAGCTCAAAATAATCAGCACTCTGCACAAGAGCTCAGCTCTTTGCACCCTACAGATAGGTGCAACTTCAGTCCAATTGCAGACTTCTGTGACTAGTCAGGTTCTTACTTATATGGAGCCCAAATCTTTATAACTTCCCTATAATTGCCAAGTCCTGTCATACAGATAAGTCAAATTTCTTTTTATGACTAAAATTTTCTCTTTTCAAAGCCAGCAGTTCACATTCCTTCAACTGTTGATCCCTAAGGTCCGGCTTCCTCACCTCTCCTTGCTGGGATCCTCCTGTGTCAGGATGCCTCCTATAAGGTGATAACCAAAACGGGGCACAATCCTCCGGGTGGGTCTGACCCAAGAAAGAACAGATTGCCACTCTCCACTGTCCTACCCTCTTAAAAACCTCTTCAGGAGGAGAATTCCTTACCTCATATAAAGGAAGATCAAATTAAGTTCCTAGTTTAGCCGGGCTTGGTGGCTCAGCCTGTAATCCCTCACTTGGGGAGGCTGAGGTGAGTGGACTGCCTAAGCCCACGTGTTTGAGACCCGCACGGGCAACTTGGCGAGACCTCATCTCTACAATAAATAAAACATTAGCGGTGCGTGGTAGCGCGTGCCTGTAATTCCAGCTACTTGGAAAGCTGAGGTGGAAGGATTGCCAGAGCCCAGCAGGTCGAGGCTGTGGTGGCCAGGAGCGATCACTGCACTCCAGTTGGGGTGACAGAGTGAGTGAGACTCCAACTCAAAAAAAAAAAGTTCCTAGTTTACTGCAGTTTCTTTTTTTTTTTTTTTTGGAGTTGGAGTCTCATGCCTTTGCCCAAGCTGGAGTTCAGTGGCACACACCCTCATGGCCACCCCAGTGTCGACCTTCTGGGTTCCAGTGATCCTTCCACCTCAGCCTTCAGAGTAGCCGGAACTATAGACGCGTGATACTATGCCCAGCTATTTTTTATTTTTATTGTAGAGACAAGGTCTTGCCAAGTTGCCCAGGCTGGTCTTGAACCCGAGGGCTCAGGCAATCCACTTGCCTTGGCTTCCCAAAGTGCTGGGATTACAGGCTAAGCTACTGAGCCCGGCCTACTATAGGTTCTTAACACCATTTCTTACTCTCCAAAATACATTAAAGCACACATGTGCCTTTAAATAATATTTACCCAAGCTCCAAATAAGAATCATAGTTAACGTATGATATTTACATAACACTACCTAGGTTTTGGTTAAAAGTCTTATTACCAGCAATAGCCTCTATAGTTCTATATTTATTAACCCTTTGCACTTGGAGACATTTCATGGATCACTTACCAGCAACTTGGCCACTTTTTTATGAAATAGTGAAAAACAAATCAGTTCATGTTAAATAGTACAGCACTGTAATCAATTATTTTATTATAATGATATTTGGCTTACAATGGAATTTTGGACATGGAGGAACTTATTACAAAAAAATCAAAATTTTATATCCTATTTTTCCAACATGCAGTAATGTGTGAAGTGGTCACTGACATGCACTGCAGGTTCATTAATACACATCAAGCAACAGTAATTTTGCTTGACATCTTCCTCATGGTGTTGTTCTATTTGAGCAAACAATGCAATCTTGTGTCTTCTTCCAAAATTAATATGTAATTTATTGTCCAGTCTCGTTCGGAGACCACGTGGAAGGACACACTCACAATTTCTGAAAACCACTTCTCAACTGATCAATCAGAAGCTTGACAGATTTCAAATGGGACATAGGCTTTTCATTGTTTTTGAAAGTAAAACTTCAAAGAAACATACACTTATGAAAAAAATTGTGCTGGCGTATGTTTGTCCTGTATAATCACCAGCAATCTCTTTATATCCCCTGAAAGGGGACATCTGAGTGGTTTGCTAGATTTACAATGTCTTCCCAGCGGGGACATCTGAGTGCAAAGGGCTAAGGCTGATATTGAAGGGGGGGTTGGGTTTGAGCAGTTCAAATGACTGCCCTTTACTGACTGCATCAGAATACATTTTATTCTTCACCTTCAAAGATCATTCATAATTTAACCAAATAGTGTGTTAAGAACTTACAATTCTGCAAGAAGAGAGTATTCTAGGTAGAAGGGTCCGTAGGAAGCATGAGTGCCATTTGTTGACTGTGCTGCTGGTGCAGGAGACGTAGGCTTAGTTATGGGCAAAGCATTTTTGGGAATAGAAGGCAGCTGTTTCTTTGGTGCAGTTCGTGGAGGACTGGTTTTCACGTCCCCTGTTAATGTCTTCTCTTCACCATCAGACCGCTATTCAAGATGAAGTTGTGAGAATATGTGTTAGAATGATTCTTAAATCACAAGTGTACAGTAGTATCCCCATGACCTAGAAGCTGGAATTACTTTTTTTTTACAAGGACATCCTAACACCATGATCAAGATAACCTGAAAGACCTTTGAGCAGGCAGGTCATAAAAAGAGCAAACAAAGTTGAGGCAGAACTAAAGCATTAAGGAAATTCTTTTATTAGGTGTATTCTGTAAGGATGATAGTCAGTATTTACAAGATTAAATGAAATACAGAAATAAATATTTTCTCCTGGTGGCCCCCCTAAAAGGGCAAGGAGTTACTGAGCAATTAGACAACTGTACAAGACTAGAAAAGTCCTCTTGTTCTTAGATATTATAGAAGGTCAGGTGTTAAGAAGCTCAGAATAAATAGTGTGGATGACTGAAATTAGTTGCTATCTGTTAGTTAGCACTTGGTTAGAAACAAAGAATGAAACTATTCTCTGACTTGCTTGGGTATGATTTTGATCTTGTCCCTAATAGGTATGTCTCCACATTTGAAATATCACCAGCATAAACCGTCATCCTTAGGCAAATGCTGACATGAGTAAGAGAATAACCTACCATCTCATAGGTACTTCCTTAGCTCAAGGACATCCAAAGGCTGTTTAATTAGTTGTATTAAAAATGTATATCATGAGTGTTGCTCCAGTGATAGATGGATTGAAGGCCCTGACTTCACCACAATGCAATTTATCAGCGTAACTGCACTTGTAGCCCATGAATATGTATAAATAAAAAAATAGGTGTGGTGGCTCATGCTGTACTCCCAGCACTTTAGGAGGCTGAGGTGGCAAGACTGCCTGAGCCCAGGAGTTTGAGACCCCATTAGAATTGTAATTACCACAACAATTTCTATTTGAAATGCAACTTCAGTCTCAGAAACTGACTTTACCCAACAAAATAATTATTTCTCAAAACTTAAACTAGAAAACCAAGCAATTTTGTTAAGATTACAGATAACTATGGTATGGATTATTTTAGTCTGTATTCTGAGCTTTTTGCAAATGGGCTTTCTTACTAAATGTATTAACGATACCTACTTTGCGTACAGAGCTTGTAGACATGCTCCAGAAAGGGTTCATAACGTGTACTCCAAACAAAGAAATTCAGTGGTCTTTGTCATCAAACTCTTCTGTGCTCAGCATTCACTTTACCTTGAAACAAGATGGAAAAACACAGAAATATACCAACCCTAACAGTTAAGACTTCTGAAAGGGTGAGGAACTAAATCTGATATATAAAATATATATAGATATAAAATATGTTATATAACATATAGTTATAAACACCTAGGAAAATGTCTTCAGGCATCTTCAGAAATAGTTTCTTTTTATACTCCCTTCTTCTTCTGGCTCCAATTTCTTTCACACCTTTAGATGTTTACAAGAATCTGTATACCAGGTCCCTGGCTAGGATTCAGATATTCAGGGGCTCGGATCATGGCTTGGATGCCAGAAATTCAGAAGATACGGACAATAGTTGCTACTAGCATATCTAGGCATTTAACTAATGGGAAAGCCAGATTCAGAATGCACTGTACCCACATCCACACAAGTTATATCACTCTTCCCACGTTTATGGAACGAATGATAAAGATGCAAGGTGGCTGATTTTAAGAATTGTTTTGAACTCATTTAAGTACAAAATAATTCCTCCAGCAAAGCTATTAGCCAAAGAAATAAGAGAAAACAGGGAAGGCAGAGCATACATATGTTAGTAAGGAGAGAAAAGGTTGCCTGACTCCTGTCAGTACCATTCCCAAGAAACTCCCTTTTCAACTGCTAAAAATACAGAAACTCTATAGAATTAGGCGTGTAAGGAATTGCCAGGTAATACATACAAATGCAACAGAGGAGTACAAAAGAGACATTTCAAAAACACAGATATTCCATCTGAAGCTTCAAGTAGTGGCTAAGAAAGCATGTCTCAAAGGTCACAAAGTCAGTGGGTCATTTACTAAAAATACCAAGAAGCAAAGGAAAAACAGCCAAGCACTGCTGTAAGAACAGCAACTTCTCTACTCTGGTGATTTTCCCCCAGGCTCTGTTTCATTTAAAGTAGAGCTCCTTCTCTGAATTCCTACTTGTACCAACAAAAAGCTGGAGGTGAAAACGGTCAAAACTTAACGTTTTCCTAAATTCTTAAGAAGCAAATCATTAGCAACACAAGTACCAAATGTCTTTGGTCAGCAATACTTTTGTTTTCTCTCTGATGAGCCTATGACATCCACAAGTAGGAACCAGGTCTTTCATACCTTGCCAGTGCCTATTACTTCTGTTTTGCTTTCCAAGAGGTAATGCCACCCGGTAATTAAATCAGTGGAATGAGAATCCTGGCTCGTCCACTGATATGTTGAGTTACATCCAGTAAGTGGCAACAGCTCTCTCCAAATCTGCTTTTAAAGGTGACTATGTATATGACACATGAAAATAGTTGGGACTTTTAAAAAATGGAGGAGGGGGAAGGTTCCCGTTTGGCCCAAATGAAAACAACCCTGATTTTCAGATTCAGCAGTTCTGTGCCACAACCCCACTATCCTCCAAGAGGGACCTGATTCAACAGGTGATCCCCACCCCTTGGGACACAGGGGTGCTCCCCATGTAAATTATACTGGCTTGGGGCAAACCTGTAAAGTCCCTTCCTGTCTAACGCGTTATGATTCTATGACTTTACCAACAGAACTGGTCCCCAGTTCTTTCTATCTTTCAGCAGATGTTGTCTATTGCTGCCTAAGTTTGCAATGGATCTTTTTAACTATTTAATCATTTATTAGATGTCTAGTCTATCACAGATACAGCATAACATGTTCCGATAGGAATGACATGGATGGATGGAAGACATAGGCTACACCCTTGTCACTGGGGAAACAATTTTGGAATTTCTGCTGGTTGGCCATGATAACATTGCTTTACTCCACACATCAGAGAAGTCTGGATCTTCAGCCTGAGCGAATGACCCGTACATGGCAGAGCGGTACTAGACATGGATGCTGCTGTTCCTTTTATGTGCCATAGTGCCACCACAAGCACTATCTTAATACATCACCCCGAAAACTGGCTTAAGAAATTCCACGTTAATAGGCGACAGAGCAGGCCCAGAGAAAAGACGAAATGGCCCCGACTAGGATCGCTGGGGACAACCGGGACCGGCAGCCGGCCTCGGACAGGCACCTTCGACCGGGATGGAAACCAGTCTCCGAGCACGCAGAGAATCTGGACAAACCTGTCTCGAGATGATGCAAGGCAGGGGCCATGTACTGGCCTCGCCGCTAGCTCGGGGGTGGTCCGGGGATCGCGAACTCCTCCAATGGGGGGGCTAAGGGCTTCTGGGACTCAGCGACGCCCCCCTCAGCCAGGGCGCTGGGTCGGAGACCCGGCAGGAGAGGGCGGGCCCGGGACAGGGCGAGCCAGTCGGGCCCGCCTCCCTCCCTCAGGATGGCCCGACGCAGCTCGCGCCGCAGCCCCTAGCTGCGGGCTCCAGACTCCGAGACGGCCAGCGCAGCAGGTGCCTGCAAACGCGCACAGGTGCCCAGTCTCACCCCCGTGTCCCAGTGCGGCCGCCGTCACGACGGAGTCGCCAGCGCCCGGTTGGGCAAACAAATACTGAGCCCGAGAAGTCGGCAGCCCGATTCACTCCTCAGGTCTCGCGTACCTACCAGCCTGTCAAGCAGTGCGCCTGTCTCCAGCACCTTCAGTGCAGAACTCCCGGCTGCCGAGAGCCGCCGCGACCAGACAGCATCTCCGGCCGCAGCACCAGCCCTGCCCCTGCTCGCACCCCGCCCCGCCCTTCCCTGCCCTCGGCGTCAGGCTCCGCCCTCCCGCCCCACGCCCCTGGGCCCGGACGCTTCCGTCCAGTCTTTCGGCGCCAACTGGTTTCCACACCTGCCCATCAACGACGTTCTTCCGGGGGCGTTGGGACGACCGCATTCCATCCTGCCAATCAAATCAGCTCCCTTTGGGTGGGGCCGCATTTGACCCTCCCCTTACGTAACAGCGCCCGGGACGAACTGTCAATCACGGAGGTATCGGCCCCCGAGGAGGGATGGGGCGGATACAAACAAGCGCCGAGACGTAATTGGTTACGGCGTCCGCCAGTCACCATAGCGACTGCCTGGAGGTTTTTGCCGGCAAGCCTGGAGGTGGCGACTGCGGGTGTTCTCGGGCCGGGGCGTTGGACTGGTGTCCCTGTACGCGATGTGGCAGCGGTCTCCAGGCCCGAGGCCGCCACGTCTGGCCCACCGGGTCCCAGGCGACTGGAGTGGGTGGGACTGGGCAGCTGTCGGGTCAGAAGGACGCTTCGCGTAACGTGGAGAAACGCCCGTTTTCTACGTCAGAGAATGGAGCTAAAGGCTGGAGCTGGAGGGAGCTGAAATCCAAGTCATCCCTTGGCACCAGCACAGCCAGAAGAGCTCTTTGAAAACGTGCTTGTCGGCCCCAACCTGCACGACTCAAAGAGGGGAAGGAAATAGGGGAAGGAGACGGAATGCGGTCGTCCCAACGCCCCTGGAGGAACGTCGTCGAAGAATGTCCAGACATGAACGTTCGTCGCAAGTTCTCCCGGTGATCCGGGGCACGCTGACGTCTGGGAACCTCTCCCATGGCAAGTTTCTATCCCTTCTAGACCTCACCTTGCTCAGTATCTTACACTCAGAAGAAATATTCTCCGACCAGGTTGTTTGTTCACTTTTTGGTTGTCTGGTTTTGTTTTGTTTTTTAACCCACAAATCCTCACTTTGACTTTCCGCCTGCTTTCCCTTGGATGTCTGTCTGCAGCCCCGTTCTGTGAACACCGCTCACTGGCTTTCCAAGCCTTGTCTTAAAGCGATGCCGTACCATGGGCCGCCCCTCCAGTTCTGACACCACAATGCGAAACCGCCCACTCCCTCAACAAGTTTCTACCCTGTCTCTAGACACCAGTGACACTGACGTGTGTCTCTGACACCACCTAACTCGGTATCTTATATTCAGAGGAGAAAAAAATATTCTCTGACCGGGTTTGTTCAACTTTTGGTTGCCTCTATGAGATTCTGGTAAATGACTTGCTAAATGGCAGGAATAGGTTGGCTCTGAAATTCACCTTCCTCCCTCGCTGAAAACACTTCTGAACCACCTCCTTTTTGCCCAGTTAGGACACACTTAGGAAAATTATAATGCCCTTAATATGAGTCTCAAGACAAAAAGGAAGCAAGCGGAAATCTTTTTTTCTGCCCACTTGTGCTCTCCCTTGGCATTTCTCTGGCCCAGTTCCTCCCAATCTTCTTTGCAGGCTCATCATCCTCTTCTAGGCTAATTTTTGATCTTACCCCTTCCGCAAACTTCACCAAGGACTCACAAATGAATTTCTCCAGCTCACATCTCTCCACTGAGCTTCACATGCATATAGCCAACTGCGCACATGGCATTAGTTGCCTCAGACTCCAATATCTGTGTTCTTATGGCTGCACGTGCCAGAAAAACCAACCCAGACTGGCTTACGTAGCAAGGGGATTTCTCTCCTGTGGAATGGCAGACGACTCCAGGGGTGGCGCTTTGGCCTTCAGGCACTGCTCTCCTGGCAGTCTCTGGAACTGCACTTCCAGGCAAAATGGCTGCTGCCATTCCAGACACATCCAGTGTTTAACAAAACTAAAAACATCCCTTTCTTCCAGTGGTCTCTTTTGAAGAGCAAGAATACCTCTCCCAGAAGATCCCCAGAAGAAATGCCCACATGTTTTAATGACCAGAAACGAGTCATTGGGTCTCTGACCACAACAAAACCCATTAAAAGCAAGTGGAATGAGTCCGCCATGATTGGCTTGAATCCCTGGACTTTAGGCAGGGACCAGACATCATCATATTTGTATTTTGAAAACATTGGTTTGTGCAGAGAACAAATTATAGGGGCACAAAGCATCAAAGAGCAATTAAGAAACCACGGCAGTAGTTCAGGCAAGAGATGATTGCATGAATCTGATGGTGGAGATGGAGAACTGAGTGTCAGAGATATTTAAGAGGTGGAATGAACAGAACTTGGCCATAGATTAGACATGAGGGGAAGGAAAAGAGAAGCATCATAGCCAATGCTAGATTTTTGGCCTGAGCTACAGGATGAATGGCGAGGCCATCACTGAGGTGAGAAACTGAACCACAAGCAAGTTTGGGAGGATGAGAAATGGGAAGCTACAAGTTCTGTTTTGGATAGGTATGTTTGGGGTGTAATTCTTTAAGCACTGTTGCTTGTGTACCTGATACCCATTTCCACATTTTTATTGCTGACAGAACCTTGATTTTTTTTTTTTTTTTTTTTTTTTTGAGTTGAAGTCTCACTCTGTCACCCAAACTGGAGTGAAGTGGCCGCTCCTGGCCACTGCAGCCTCACCTGCTGGGCTCCGACGATCCTTCCGCCTCAGCCTTCCAAGTAGCCGGAATTACAGGCGCACGCTACCACGCCCGGCTGATTTTTTGATTTATTGTAGAGATGAGGTCTCGCTGCCCAGGCGGGTCTCGAACCCGCGGGCTCAGGCAATCCACTCACCTCAGCCTCCCAAAGGCGCGGGATTACAGGCTGAGCCACCGAGCCCGGCTAGAACCTCGATTTTGTTGAGTTCAGGTCCTTCACTGGTTCACCATTGCTTCCCCACTGGGCAAAGACCACTCTCCTTACCACGTCTGTGGGTCCAACCCCTCTGACATTCTTCCGATTCCTTGGAGAGGAGATGCTCTCCCACTCTGCCCCATCCAAGAGGGGGCCTTTGCACCGATTGTTCTCTTTGCTGGGTCATTCTCTTTGTTTCCCCACACAAAACTTAACTAAAAAACCACCTCCTTAAATCAATTCGCTGTTTATTTGGGAGATGACTTGATCGGTGTCTGTCTCCCATGCTGCAAGCTCTATAAGGCAGGAACCATGTCTGTTTTGTTCTGCGTTGTCTGCCCAGCATCCAGCCCAGGTATGCAATCAATAATGAAGAACAGAAGCAACTAAAGTACATTTTAAACATCAACCTGCATGCCCACAGCTCTGTACCAAGAAAGCAACTCATTATGAAAATCAGGGTGATCTGTTCAAAGGAAAATGAGGAGGCAGCCTTAAGGTATCATTTCCTTAAGAATAAAATATAAAGCGCTGAGAAAAGTCTTAAATACAAACCTTACCTATAAAATATTTCCAATCATTTCATATTACATTTGGTATTCTAAATTTTTGGAGTGTATTTGATATTATATTTATGTCAAAAGGTTCTTTCTGCATCAGGACTACTAGATATGTGATCTCTGAGTGTTTAGGGATCATGCTCATGTTCTCATGTTCTAATCAGCAAAATATCCACCAAATCCATTCTTCTTTCGGTCTCTGGAAAATTAATTGTAACAAAGCAGTTTAGATCACTGACTAACAGAAAGGAGGGAGGGGCAGGATAATGAAGGTTAGTTGAAATGCGTATGTTCTATACACGTGCACACACGAGCCAATATTGTGTGCTCAATCTATTTGCTCCTAAATTCTTTTCTAAAAGGTAGATCCCTTAATACATATAAGTGATTATGCATGTGGTTCAAGATACAAGAGAATTATGCATAGCTAGTGTGCATATTAATGTCTTAGGAAAACTACAACTAGTACATTAAAACCATGATTTTATGGATCATGATGTTTAGAATGAAACTAGTAGGCATTTAAGTTTTCTTTTTAAGTAAAGGAAAGGAGGTTATGAAATAGTCCTGCAGTTAATAATCATCCTCACATATGGCAGAAATCACAAATTTTTGAGAATTACTGACAGTTTTGAAATACTGCTCTTGAGGGAGCAATATTTCTTCCTTTCTGTCCTCACCAATCCATATAGTCCTTGCTTAGAACCTCACAAATGTGTTTCTAGTTTTTGGCTGCATCACATCTTCCTTTATGCCCTATTACCCATAACTCCTGGCCCTTGAGTAAGTGGGTGGAAAGATGGATGGATAGATGAAGGAGTGAATTTCATAGGCAGATGACAACATTTCAAAACGAATCAGAGTAGCTCTGGGACCACTGTTAATATTTATGCCTTAAGGAAAAGCAGCCAATATACAATGTTGCTGCTCACATAAGGCTGAAGAGAATTGATTTCCTTTTATAATCAAACAGCATTTTGAACATGGCATGACACTACAAATAACCACCTCTCTCTTAGCATGCTGATGACTATACCACCAGTCACAAGCGCAATCTTCTCTTTGATTGACATTATCTTTGGAAAAGCACCTCACCCTGTGGTTTCAGAGCGTTTGAAAAGATGATAAAGGCTTCAGGTCAGTTTTAGCTACAGTGGTACACTCAGAAAAAGAAAGCCAGAGAGAGAGAAAGCAATATCCAATCACTGATAAGTCAGGGTCTGCGGCAGGAGGGGCATTATTCTAGGCATAGATAATTCCTTTCTTGCTGTAGGTAAATGGTGGTTCCCTGAAAAACTTGGGGTCGCAGTGATTTTGAGAGTCACATCTGAAGCCAATGACATTGTCACCATCATTTATGCTAACATTTTAGTACGCCAAACTTCCTTACAGTCAGCGATTCAACAATGGTTAACGTTTTGCTGTATTTCCTTTTTCTCTTATTTTTCCTGCTGAGTCATTTAAAACCAAGTTGCGGTCATTAGACCGTCACCCCTAAATCCTTCAGTATAGATCTCCTAACAGCAAGGGCATTCCTTTATAGAACTGCAGTGCCACAGTCACACCTAAGAAAATGCACTCCAAATTCCTAGCCTTCTTGCATGTCCAGACCTATTTAAATTGTCCTAATTGTACCACACCAATAACATTAGTAACACCAAGAATAAAGCTTTTATAGTTATTGCTATGGACTGAATGTCCCTTTAAAACTTGTGTTTGAAAACCTAGTGACTAATATGATGGTGTTTGGAAGTGGGGCCTTTGGAAGATGATTGGGTCTTATGGGTGGGGCCCCCATGAATGGGATTTGTGCCCTTAAAAAAGGGGCTCCAGAGAGCTGCCTTCCTCTTCCACTATGGGAGGATGCATTGAGCAGATGCCCTCTATGAGGATGAAGAACCTCACCAAATACCTAAGCTGCTGGCACCTTGACCTTAGACCTTCCAACTCCAAAACTGTGAGAAATAAATTTCTACTGTTTATAAGTTGCCCCGCTTATGGTGTCTGGTTATAGCAATCCAAACAGACTAAGACACTTACCATCATTTTTCTGAACCAGAATCCATTCACGATTCAGTCATTGCTTTCAGTTGCTATGTTTCTTTAATCTCTTTATTCCAGAAGAGTCCTCTCACCTCTCCGTACCGCGCCCCCCCCCCCCCGCCACCATAACATTGACAATTTGAACATTCCTGGATATTCTAGATTTGGCTGACTGTTTTCTTGTGATGTTGTTTAACTCGATCCTCAGTTCCTGTATTTCTTGTAAACTGTAAGGTCTGAAGGTTTAATTCGTATTTGGCATTTTTGGCAGGAGTACTTCATGGGTGAGATGCTTACTATGACTCTTTGAGCCGTTGACTTAGTAGAATTGCATCACAATAGTTATGCGTGAACCAACAATTGAAAACAAATATACTCTGTTGTTAATATGTGAAAAACAGACTTACACTAACAAAAGTTACTGGAATAGCTGAACTATACATATTAATAAACTTTGAAGCCTTCAGTTGGGTATTGTGGTCCTTCTTACTTCCCACTTTTAAGGCTGACTTCCTGTCAATAACTTTATTATCGCAAATATTGGTGAGTCCCTAACTCAGAGTTGTTCTCATGGCAGCGGGCTGGTATTTAATGCTAGTCAAATGGAGTCCGTTTAAAAATAAGCTGAATGTGATTCAGAATACAATAGGTGGCAAGCTGTGGTTTCTGCGCTGGGAAATGCAATGAGGGGATTAGCAGGTCCGGGGAGGGATGGTTCTCCTTCTGGCCCAGGTAGTTGGTCAAGTCAACTCCTAGGGTCCCTGATAACTGGTATACTGTCAACTCTTTCTTTAGAATGTCCACTTTTTTTTTCTCTCTCTGATGTGACATGGTACAAAACATTCCTAAATGTGCCCGAGAAGAAGAAATAAAGACAGCTTGAAGAAACATTAAAACCAGGGACATAGTGGTTGCTTCTAGGAATGTGAATCAACACAAAGGTGACAGCTGAGAGCTGGTTCCTGGGTATCCTAACAGGTTTGCATGAATGTAGTTCGTGTATTTTCCCCAGTAACAGGCAGCAGCTTCTCTGGACACCAATTACATGGCCTTTCCCCCTTCATGTAACACTTAACAGGTAAACGTTCCTCTAACTCAGCTCCCTGCCTGGGAAAGTGCTGGGTTCATTTAAGGAACCCAAGGGGAGTGGGGAGTGACTGAACTCCTCCTGGTGGGTGGTTGAGTGCCCTCTTGTGGGCAGTAGGAAGAATGCAGGTAGCCAAGCCAAAATTAATTTCCCTACGCATCCTCTGCTTGGAGAATATTACGGGTACATTTTATACCCATTCTCCTAAAAATCCCGAGTCACCATGTGCATTCCTAAAAAATCATGCCCGAAAGAGTTTTCTATTTTCCTTAAGCAAAGCGCTTAGTAGTTTCAAGCAGAATCGCCTCCTTACGAGGGGTTCCAGTACTCAGGGATGATGGGTAAATTCAAGACAAATACTTTGACTGAGCCTCTTATCTAAGATACTTTAAAAAGAGTATAAGTGTTATCTCAGAAACCACCTCTCAGGACTGCCCCACCCA
This sequence comes from Carlito syrichta, assembly GCF_000164805.1. Lineage (NCBI taxonomy): Eukaryota > Metazoa > Chordata > Mammalia > Primates > Tarsiidae > Carlito > Carlito syrichta. The sequence continues at coordinate 566,189 of NW_007253864.1, read as the reverse complement.
AAAAAGTTTATGCCATTAACCCTCAGACTCTTCCCATCTACAGCTACATTTTTCCATCCCCCATCAAAACCAAACCTTGGACTCTTCATTCCCTAAAACATCAATGACTAATGAGTTTAACCCTTTCATGCACACTAGGGCTCAAAGTCCTGAAGAGATGAGTGCTAATGGCTCTTGGCCCAAAGCACAATGAGGCATTCTATCCTCCTCAGCAGATGATCTGGAAAATGAGGGTTTGGGGAGCATCCTGGGAGAGGCTGAAGGCTGGGAGTGAGAAGGGGGATTACTGTCCCCTCCCCAAGACTCTTCACTTATGCTATGGAGGAGCACATCATTACTGCCTAGGTATAAGGCCAACCCCAAATCTGCTTATAACCTGGGGCATGGTGTCTCCAACCAAGGTTATGTTTGGGTGGAAATGTGGAGGTGGAGGTGTCACCAAGGAGGTGCAACACTCCCAGTGATACAAGTCACTGAAGAGTTAGGCCATCACCTAAGGGTCATGTGACCCAGCTTCTCAGGACAAATATTCAACCATGTAGAGCTGCACTGGTTGCACCAGTCTGGCGGTTTCAGCAGACTCAGGCAGGAAAACAGATGAACCCAGGCACTGATTCCTCTGGAGCCACGGGGACATCCCAACTGCCAACAGGGCTTGGGAGAAAGCAAACCATCATCCATCCACATCCTTGCAATGGGTGTCGATATTTCCTGGGTCTTGCTACCCGAAGTCACATGGCATGGAGTATGGTAAGAGGTCCTGTATAGCCTCAGCTTGTCTTCCCTTCTGGACAAGCCGTAGTCACTTCACCTTGAGTGACAGAGGGCTGACTAGAGGGTGTGTCCATATTGCTTCCTGACCAGAAAGATCATTCAGCAGCAAAATGAAAGGTCACACAAATGTGGGAGGAGGAAAGGCCAAGGGTTTACCCTCCAAAACAGATAACCCCCAAGTGACTCATACTCCCCCACTGCTACTCCCCTGGTCCCAGCTACCATGCCCTCTGACCTCTGGCCTGGATGAGGGCGCCAACCTGCTTGCTGGGCTCTGCCTCCCCTACCTCCTTTCAATTCAGCCTTAGTGAACTAGGCAGAGTGAGCTGCTTAAACCTCCGTCAGGTCAGGTCACTCTCTGCTCAGACCCTGCTGGTGGTTTCCCGTTTCACACAGACCAGAGGCCTGCAGGGTCCCAGGTAATCCAGGCACAGCACCTGTTCCCACTCCCTCTCTGACCCCATTCCTTCCACTGCAGCCAGGGTGAGCCTTGTTGTTCCTGGAACATTCCAAGCATGTTTGTGTCGCAGGGCCTTTGTTCCCTCTGCCTGGAATCCCCAGATGCCACAAGGTTTCCTCTCTCTACCCCTTCCATTTTCTGCTCCAGTGCCCCTTTGTCAGGGAGATCTTCCCTGACCACCTTATTCAGAATGGCAACTCCTTCCCCACCTCCAGTACCTGCTGTATTGTACTGCTTATCACCATCAACATATTAAATATTCATGTGTTTGTTTATGGCCTATCTCCCCATCCACCCTTATCCCCGACCCATTAAACCCAGGGAAGGCAGGAATTTGTAATTTTTATCCTCTCCGGTCACTTCTTTGACTCTTGCATCCTAAAAAAGAAGGTGTGCTGTGTGATAGGCACATGTTACGGGTTGAACTATGTCCTACACCCCCACATTGATGTGTTGAGGTTCTAATCCCTAGTACCTCAGAATGTGATTATATTTGGAGTCGGGACCTTTAAAGAGGTCGTTAAGGTTAAATGGGGTCATGTCTTGTAAGAAGAGGAAATTTAGACACACAGAGACGTGAGGGCTATGCATTCAGAGGCTGCAAGAGGGTGGCCATCTGCAAGCCAAGGAGAGGACTTAGAGAAAACCAACCTTGCCACACCTTGACCTTGGACTTCCACCCTCCAGAATGGTGAGAAGATACATTTCTGTTGTTTGAGCCAACCTGTGACACTTTGTTAAGGTAGCCCTAGCAAACCAATACAGCCCATAAATATTTGTTGACTGACTGAATGCCTTTGCAAGGCCACGAGAGGCTACTTCCTCTGCAGTTGTGGACTTTTCACCTTTCCATATTAGTCATTGCTTTTCACCTTCCCATATTAAGACAAGCATCCACTATGCAGTCCTCACTTCTGGAGGAACGTGTTGACCTCAGGAAGAGCCGGCCTGTGATTAAGAAGTCTTCTGTCTGGGCACAATGGCTCAAGTTGGTACTGCCAGCACTTTGGGAGGTTGAGGCGCGAGGATTTCCCGAGACCAGGGGTTCAAGACCAGCCCGGTCAACTTGGTGTCTCTACAACAAATTAAAAAATTAGCTGGGTGTGGTGGCACATGCCTGTGGTTCCAGCTACTTGGAAGGCTGAAGCAGAAGGATCACCTGAGCCCAGGTAGAGGCTGCAGTGGCTGTGAGCATGCCACTGCACTCCAGCCCAGGCGATAGAGTGAGACTCAAAAAAAAAAAAAGAAGGCATCCCCACACTTTATCACAATGTAGATGGGGCCATGTGGGAGACTCTCAGAGGACGACTGTGCCAAGTGCTTCCAAAGGCATTTGAACCAGCAGCCTGCAGCACGGTCAACAGAGTGGGCCAGCGCCTATGATACCTCTCTGACTACATCCAGAGTTAGAAAACCCTGTCATCAGAAGGCTCCATTAACCATCACTGTCATGGTGGTGATAGCAGCAGTGGTGGGAACAACAGCAATAACCGTGATCAGAGCTAGTATTTATTGCACTCTGACTCGGGGCCAGCATGGGAAGCTTTATAAATCTTAGCTCAGTGAATCTCGGCAACAACCCAGTGAGACCGGCACTCTTACTGTCCCATCCTCACAGATGAGGAAACTGAAGCCACAACCAGAATCTGTTTTTATTTTCCCCTCTCACCAAGCTCCACTCCTCCTCAGATAATAGCACCCTAATCTCCCTTGAGGAACCACTTCTCCCCAGCTGGCTCTCTCGGTTCAAGTTCAGATGGAACAGATCCTTCTCCAATCCCAGTTCCGAATGAATTAGGACTGGCCAATCAGAGGAGGTCATTCCTTCTTACTCTCCAGCCCCCCTTCCCCATTGGTTCAAGGACTGTCATTTGGTACAAATTAGTCTGAAGAGCTTCCATCCTGGAGTCATAGATTTCTGGCAGAAGTCTTGGGGACAAGAAACTCCTGCCATTAAACTGAGAGAATGTCGGGTGGACTTTACCTTCAGCAAGATTTAGTTCTTCATGTCTTTCAGGTGGGCAGTCCCAAGTCCAAGCAGGGAGAAGTGATGGTTTTAGCACAGGCCAGGCCTCAATTCCATATCAGTTGTCTATGGCTCTGTGGGACACAAAACACCACTTAGCAAGAATCGCAGATGCTACAAAAACATGAAACGATAAGATGAAGGTCAAAGCTCTTGACAGTCACACCTCTCCACGGGTAAAAATGGGCCCCAGCAGCTTGGCTCCAATATCCCCATTGAGTCTGTGAGCTGTCTTTGTCAAGGACGTGTTAACAGCATTCTCTAAGCAGTGGGCACAAGGCACATATCCATAAGAGCCCAGTAGCTAATGTGAATGTGTGAATCAAGCCAGGTATGAGCCAGTAGATCTAAAACTACTGGTAAGGTGACCAGGCCAAATGCCTGACTGGTTATATTGCTTCAAAAACAATCCAGACCTAAGAACAAATGACCAAAAATGGCCAAGACTGCCAGTTTGCAACCCCTGTGTTTTAGTCCATTTGAGTTGCTATAAAGGAAACCCCACACTGGGTCATTTATCAAGGAAAGAGGTTGATTTGGCTCACAGTTCTGCAAGCTGTACAAGAAGCGTGGTGCTAGCATCTGCTCAGGGCCTCAGGCATGGCATGCTTCCACTCAAGGGGAGCCCACATGTGCAGAGATTACATGGCAAGAGAGGAAGCAACAAGGAGAGGAGGGAGGTGCCAGGCTCTTTTAACAACGAGCTCTCATGGGAATGAATAAGAGTGAGAACTTATTCATTACCAGGTGATAGCACCAAGTCATTCATGAGAAACCTGTCCCAAGATTTAAACACCTCCCACTAGGCCCCATCTCCAACACTGGGGATCAAATTTCAACATGAGGTTGAGAGGGGTCAGATATCCAAACCGTAACAGCCTGAAGAGCAACTATTAATACTGCCCATCTGGAATGGATGTATGCATTCCTAGGAGGGATTCTGGACAATTTATCAGCCATCAATCCCTATATATTCCCAAAGGCACCAAGGAAACAGAATTTTAAAAACATGTCTTCTTTATGAAAGAGACAAATGGAGAGCAGATATAGCAATTGACTTCAAAAATCTTGCAATCTAGTCCAAACGAAGGGACAAATGCAAGAAACAGTGGTTAATGCATCGAACCCTTCCTAGATGGGCCCATGCTGCTACAAGGGCATAGTGTTGCCACAGGGCACAGTGGCTCAAGTCTGTAATCCCAGCACTTTGGGAGGTTGATGTGAGGGGACTGCCTGAGTCCAGGGGTTCGAGACCAACTTGGGCAACACGGCAAGACTTCATCTCTATAATAAACCAAAATATTAGATGGACATGGTGGCACGTGCCTGTAGTTCCATTACTTGGAAGGCTGAGGCAGAGGATCATCTGAGCCAAGCAGGTGGAGGCTGCGGTGGCCATGAGTGTGCCACTGCACTCCAGCCTGGGCAACAGGGTGAGACATTGACTCAACAAAAAAAAAAAAAAAAAAAGAGATGCCACAGGCAGGTTGCCACAAAAGCCACTTTAATCATTTGACATGTGAAGCTTGCACTGGTGAGAAACCCATGGCTGGAAAAACAGTGATCTCTTTGATTATGAAAAATGCTGTCCCCCACAATCCTCTAGATCTGACTGGCACTCTCATTTATTCAGGAGAAGAATCACATTTTATTATCATTCAGCACTCTGCAATCCCATGGGTAAATTGTCACTGTCAATATTTATATACAACTTAGACTGGGCACAATGGCTCATGCCTGTAATCCCCATGCTTTAGGAGGTCAAGGTGGGAGGACTGCTTGAGGCCAGAAGTTCAAGACCAGCCTGGACAACAGCCATCACTACAAAAATTTTAAAAATTAGCTGGGCGTAGCAGTGCACACCTGTAGTCCTAGCTACTCAGGAGGTGGAGGCTGGAGGATCACCTGAGCCTAGGTGTTTGAGGCTGCAGTGAGCCATGATTGCACCACTCTGAGATAGCTAGAGAAAAGCTAGGCAGACAGACAGCGTGGGTCCCCTGGAAACAAAGTGGCAAACTTCCTGCAAGCCTCTGGGATTGAAACACTCCAGTCAGTAAACAAGCTCCCTACAAGTCCCTTAGGCTAAGGCAAGAAAACACTCACTGCTGGGATTGGAAAACAAACCAATCAGCACACTGCTAAGTGCTGCCCAATCAGTTCACTATTAGGCCCCTACCTCCAGCTGATTGGTTCTTGTACCAACCAATCTGCACAGTTAATGTCAACCAATCAGCACACAGCTAGTGCTAGCCAATTGGCTTGGTCTTAGGGCTATATAAGCAACAAGTTTCAGCTCTAAATCAGCAACCCTTTCAGGTCCCTGCCTGCTCTGAGAGCTTTTTCTGTACTCTTATTGAATCCTCCTTTCCCACCTTCTGCTCCTCCATGTCCCTCATTCCTCCTGGGTACAAGACAAGGACCCATTTCTGAAGAGCTGCACAAAATCATGGGAATAGAAGAGCCCCACACCCCAAAGCCTAGCCTGCCAGCTGTCGGAACTGGCTGAACTGAAAGAGCTGCTGGTAGAAGGCGAGACTCCAAAGCTGAGACACTTCTGGGGGCTGGCTTGCCAGCCCAGAATCAGCAACACTCTCAGGCATTGACTTGCCAGCCCATTAGTGCTATCACTCTTTGGGGCTCAGCTTGCCAACCCACTGAACTGACACTCTTGCACCCTAGGTTGACCGTATAAAAATCCATATCAACTGCACTTTAGCCTGGGCAACAGAGTGAGAAAACAAAATAAAACACACACACAACTTATACACACAGGAGAACAGCCCGTTCAAGGACAGGAGGGTGTGCTAATCAGCTGTGGCCTTCTGTGCATTTACTGTCATTTTCTACATGCCGCCCCCATGCCTGATCTAGGGGTCATCTCCACGATTTTCTCAGAGCCTGTGTTGCAGGGGTTACTGAGGGTACGGTGGCACCTTGGTGAAAACTTTGTGGAACCTCAGGGAGGCCCCCAACTGCCAGGGCATGTTTGCTTGCATAGTCACAGGCCCTGTCACTGCTTCCACGTGGGCCATCAGACTGCGTGTTGTGAAAAGTGAGCTTGAAAAAGATGGGTTTCGACACAAAACAGTCTGTGTGTGACAAGCCCCTAGGTGATACTGGGTTTAGTTTGACATCATGGAGACAATGTAAAATGTCTCTGGTGACAGCAAGCACCTCTGCTTGTCCCTAGAGCTCAAGGATGTAGTGAGTTGCCCACCCAAGAGGCTCACCCAACAGTGGAGGAAAAGGCGTCAAGGGAGCAGCCCTATCTGAAATCAAATTGTGAGAGATGACTCACTTTGCGGCTCCAGAGAACCACAAGCAGAGGGTCATGAGCCCCTCCTGCATAATTCAGGCCTTGTCAACAAGTCACTAACTTTGCAGATGGGACCTAGAGAAGGGTGGAGCTCTAGAAACAGGCATTTACCTCTGAGATGCAGGCCCTGGTTAACCTCACACTGCAGATCGATCACATGTGTTTTCTCAGTGCTTGATGTGGTTCTCTGCACGTCCACACTTCTAGAGCCTGGAAGAGCCAGAATCATGCTTCACATTCTTTGATGGTCAGGCACTTCACAAGAACACGTCAACTGCCTGCATACTCCATGTGTCATTCATATTGTTTTTCAAGACATTCTTCTCATCCAGTGTTTCTCTATCCAACCCATTGCTCCAGCAACAATAGGAAAACACCTTCCAACGTGGTCACTGACTGGAGTGCCCCAGAAAAAAGATCTTTTTGCAGGCCGGGTGCAGTGGTTCAAGCCTGTAATCCCAGCACTTTGGGAGGCCGAGGTGAGAGGATTACCTGAGTCCAGGGGTTTGAGACCAGCCTGGGCAACTTCGTGAGACCTTGTCTGTACAATAAAAAATCAAAAAATTAGCCAGGTGTGGTAGTGTGCGCCTGAAGTTTCAGCTACTTGGAAGGCTGAGGCGGGAGGATCTCCTGAGCCCAGCAGGTCGAGGCTGGTCGAGGTGGTCGTGAGCATGCCACTGCACTCCAGCCTGGGTGACAGAGTGAGACTCCAACTCAAAAAAACCCCAACTTTTTTGCTCTTGGGAAGGATAGAGAAAAACAACCCCAGGTTTCCAGGAAGGGGAGATGTGCTCAAGAAATGGCCAGGTTTGGTGGCCTCTAATCCCAGTGCTTTGGGAGACTGAAGCAGAGGATCATTTGAAGCCAGGAGTTCAAGACCAGTCTGGGTAACATAGTGAAACCCTGCCTCTGCAAAAAAATAATTAAAAAAAATAGTGGCTAGATGTGGTGACACACACTAATCCCAACTACTCGAGAGGGAAGCTGAGGGAGGAAGATTGCTCAAGTCCAGGAATTCAAAGCTATAGTGAGTTATGATGGCACCGTTGCCCTCCAGCCTGGACCACAGAGCAAGACACTCTAAAAAAGACAACACAAAGAAACACGGTCACAGTCTTACAGTCACGGTCACAATCACAGACACGGTCCCACCATGATCGCAGCTGTTAGCTGGGACTTGGGTCCAGTTGCCTGTGAAAAGAGTGTCTTCTTCTCATACAGTGAAAGATGGATTCTGGGCTTAATTCCCTCATTCCTCCAAATTCTAAACTCTGATTCAAAAGATCTCAAGTTAGGATTTTAAAGACAGAGGAGTACACCTCTCCAATTTAGTAGAAGAAATGGAGGCCTAGGAAGATGAAGTGAGGTTTTGACAGTCCCCTAGGAAATGAGTTGCACTTTTGGGGGTGTGGGGTCCGAGTGTGTGGCAGCTGTGTGTGTGTGTTTGTGTGTGTGTGTGGTGGCTGGGAGGTGGGGCCAGGAGCACAGAGAGAATGTCTTTCTTTTTGAAGATTGTCCCAGATATTTTCTTGACTTTACAGGTGGAACTGAAGATAAGTGGATTAGCCAGGTGAATAAACCTGTATTAAAAACATTCTGAAAAATCAATTTGAGAGAGAAGATTTGGGAAAATAAAATATGATCAACTGTGTCAGATAGCTTGAATCAATCGATGCCCGCAAGTCTGGTAAACAATTTCTGATCTACAGCTCTCCCCGTCTCCTCACTAGCGATAGCTACCTCAGTAATTGGACCGTGGGATGAAGCCAGGCCAGAATGAAAGGCATTAAAAATGATGTTTCTTCAAGTGAAAATTAATTTATTTGCTGACCAACAAAGACCAAAGTAATTTCAGAATTTTAAGGATGGAGAAACATCATAAAAGCGTTTACACTTTTCACCCCTCCTTAAATTAGACATGGAAATGAAAACGAAGTGGGCCTCTCTGTCCTCATGCGTGACATTCCAAGCACATCGGCAACTGGTTCATAACAGAGGGAGCACGGGTTCACAAGCGTCTGACAAATCCAGGAGCAAAAGAGAGGGGGTCAGGGCAGGGGCCCATGTGGTGCCACATAGGACCAATATTTGTGCATATGGCAGGAGGGAAACCAAACTAAGGCGGAAAGAGGTTTTCTCCTCTACTCTGGACTTTCTCCACACACTAGCAGAAGTTGAAGAGAAGTCCCTTTTAGCATTGGGGTTCATCAGCCTTGAAAAAAGATCAAGTTCATTGTTGAAATCAAATTAAGACCTAAGGCTGTGGTATGCACCTTGGCAGAAAAGGAAGGCAGGGCGTGGGAAGGAAATGAAAGGAGAGAATGCAGGTGGCCCTCTATATAGTGAAGGTGGCGTAGGGACTTTTTGACTGACAGACTCAGGAAGGTCCACACAGCAGCCAGAGGATCTTTTTTTTTTAATTTTATTTTTGAGTTGGAGTCTCACTCTGTTGCCCAGACTGGAGTGCAGTGGCCGCTCCTGGCCACTGCAGCCTCGATCTGTTGGGCTCCGGGGATCCTTCCGCCTCAGCCTTCCAAGTAGCCGGAATTACAGGCGCGTGCTACCACGCCCGACTGATTTTTTTATTTATTATAGAGATGAGGTCTCGCTAAATTGCCCAGGCTGGTCTTGAACGCGTGGGCTCAAGCAATCCACTCACCTCGGCCTCCCAAAGCGCGGGATTACAGGCTGAGCCACCCGGCTCAGAGGATCTTTTTAACATGAACCAGAGCATAGCACTGTCCGGCTTGGCCAGTGGTCTCAGGTGGAAAAGGCAAACAATTTGGTAACAGACTTCACTGGAAAATATGTCGAAACAGGCACTGTAGCACACAGCTGGTGGGAGGTCCAACTGTACCACATTTAACAATCTCTGTGAAAAATATGAATGCACACACCCTTTACCTAAGTTTATTTGTCAAAAAATAAAAAAATGGGAGAAGTGGAGTAAAGGCTAAATTTCAGCTAATGCTGCACCACGATCACAGGTCAGACATAAAAGACAAAACAAACAAAACAACAACAAAACCCCTGATGGTCCTAGCAATTTCAGAAGATAAGCCTCAATGTTAGAGTCCAGAGCTAACAGAGAAGAGTAAAAGGCTGCTTGCCACTACATGGTCTTTTTAAAGGGAAAGGAGATGTTGCAGGTGGGAGAAGGGTTCCACTCCTAGGGAAAGCAAGATAAGAGGGTTTCCACTGCACAGGAAAAAGGAGATGCCAGCATAATCCTTACCTAGGGCTGCTCAGAGACTGAGAATATAAGGAACAGAGTGAAAGGCTACAGAGACTAGTATCAGGAGGAAAGAAAAGTCAACTTTAGAATAATTAAATTAAGAAAGAAAACATGGTCACAAACTCCTTTGTTTACTGAAACATAAAGCCATGGAAACGTCCCGGCAAAGGGGACCGCACGGAGCAAGTTCTCATATATGACCGCAGCCGGAGGGTTCAGTCCGCAATTATCCTACCTCCACTTTTTAACAGGCTGAGTACCCTGTGGGTTCGAGACCTGCCTGGGCAACTTGGCAAGACCTCATCTCTACAATAAATCAAAAAAATTAGCCG